>NW_021604669.1:3166678-3177992 GCF_004785775.1 Grammomys surdaster | reverse complement strand
TGTATGTATATATATATATGTATATATATATTTATATATATGTGTATATATATACATACACATACACATACACATACAAATATACATTCAATTTGTGAAAAATTTTTTTTCAAAGAAAAAAAGGCCATGAATTTGAGAGCACAAGGGGAGGTATGTGGGGTTGTTAAAAAGAGGAAAGGGGAAGAAATTAAGATAATTATATCTTAAATTTTAAAAAAACTAAAAATTTAGAATAAATAAATTATATCCAGGGTGTTAAACCAAACATTTAATAAATAAAGGACATTTTACTAAAACTATATTTTATAAAGGACAATACTCAAAGGCAAGGAGAAAATTTCAAAATTGACTATAGTTTAGTCAAAGAAAGAAATTTGGTAGCTCCATAATCATACAAAGTAAATTTGTATATAATTTATACACAAAGTAACGTCCTACTGTGTTGAAACATTTCTATGGTCTTTGCCACCATGATGCGCTTCACAGCTCCTCTTCACTCCCATCTTACCATTACACCAACCCGTCCCTCAACACCAGTCCTCTTGCTTCTTACACTAAAAATAAATCAAGCATTCGAAAAAGACCACAAGACTTAAATAGCTAAATATTTCATTTACAAATCCTCTTGGGTTCAAGTCTTTATCTCCACAGAATTACCTATTAATATATACCTCACAGTCTAAGTATCCATTTTATTGGCAATAAATCAGACCTCAGAGGGGAACAGTTATTAATAATAGCATCTCCACAATTGGTTGTCATTAGTAAAAAAATGAATTTTTCTAAACCATAGCACAATAGCTGCAGGTATTTATGACTGTGTTCTTGACTCTAGACTGTTTAAAACATGTTTACAGATCACAAGTAGAAGGGTTGATCTTTATCAGGCTCAAGGATATCCAGCATTTTTCTATTGAAATTAACTTCCAGTGTAACTGGGTGAGCTCCTACCAGGATCACCTTCCAGTGCAAATAATAAATGACTCAAAACACTTCTTTGAAGGCAAAGCAGTACAGCTGACAGCAGACAGGTTCTCAAGGAGAACTGACTTTTTCAGATTCAGAGAAGTAATAGAATAAGTTACTGTTTGTATGAGTTTATCACAAGACCAGGGACAAATTCTAAAAAAAGGCAAAAATCTCAAACACCAGAGGGAAGACTTCAAGATGATTTCAAAATGAAGAAGGAATGAAACAAAGACTCCAAAAAGATAAGCCATGTTCTTTGCACAAATTTGAAACACATCTATCTCTTGAATCCAGACCATGTGAGAGCAAATTCCAATTACATGGCCTAAAGATGAAAGATCAGAACTCAGTAGAACGCTGAAACACCTGGGAGACAAGCCTTGAAATAGCATAGGGAAGGAAACATCTTGAAGAAATTGAAAGACAATTAGGATTGAACTAGGTGGATATGAGGGTAAAGGTGATACAATGCTTAAACCCATGGACTAAAAGACCCTTCCCATATATTCACTAGACTACACTCACCTATTATGACAAACATTCCCAAGAGTTTAGTGACTTCATGATTCATTCAAGGAAGCATCATTGCTTGTGCCAAAGACAAACAAGAGAAAACTATTGTATAGCTGGCAGTCTTTGACTTCAACTATGTTAATTGTCCACTACAACAAAGGCCAGATATAACAACAGTAAGCAGCAACAATAAACTAAAGCTCTAATTAGATGAGAAAAATAAAATAGTCTCAAAGCATGATATTCACAAAATCTAGGATACAATTCAAAATTTCTCAACAGGAGAAGAATTTGACCCTGAAAAAAGTATCAATGCAAAATGATACTGCACTGATCTAGATTTAGATCACATGCAACTGCATTCGATCACATAATAAAAAATATACTTATAATAAATTCACAATAAATAAAAATGAGTTATTCTTTCTGTCTTGGTATCCCTCAATATCAAAATGGAATTAAGTAAAGAAACAAAGTTTTGAAAAGTATTTTTTTTAATCACAACATGACACCATTGTTTAAAATGTTAAATTTATCTGGACATGAACCAGCTACTTGGAGCCAATAAAATGATTCATTATAGTTATTAAAAATTAGCAAGTAAGTATCAATTACACATCTTCCAAGCATTGTGCTAATTGTAGGAACATAGGCTCAAATAAATCACTGGTTTGTTCTACATTCAACTTCAATTATATTTGCCTGGGTAACAAAATTAGAATATATTATATACTTGACAATAAAGACATTTTAATGAAATCTTTTAATGCTTGATTTCTTATTTCCTCTCCTCATATATTTCTAAAACAGACTGGGAAATTCCCTCATAATTCTAACTTATTGTTAGTGATATTAAAAATTTGCTTCTTAATATAAAACATGCATCTGTCACAAAATCTCTGCTATTTATCATCACACACATGTTGAACACTTATAATGTTCTGTTCTAGATACCAAGATTATACAAATAAGAGTGTTTATACCTTCCCTTGAGGAATTCAGGGCCGAATACCTGAGTCAGTCAGGCATATCATTGTACAACATGGAAAAATGGCAAGTGAAGTTAAGGGAGCAGACTAGACTATGTCCTATCTACAGTAGGTCAGAAAGTGCTGATGAAGCAGGCAACATATGAGATATATCATGAAGAATATACTAGAACTCCAGTCTATGAATTGTGTGTAACATTTAAGACCAGTAGAGCAGCAACATGAAAACTAACAGATGCACTACACATTGAACATGCATGCATGGACCTTCTACCCCACAGCAGTTGCATCTTTAAAAATAGACTGAACCCAGACCTACTTCCAGCCCTCAAAGGTCCCTGTACAGTGAAACAAGGAAATACCATTACAGACTGTGTTAGGCATTTCTATTACACTTGCATGCACATATCTCATTGTACCTTGCCCATATTTCACTCATGTAATTTTAACTGTGAAACACAACACACACAGAGACACACACACACACACACACACACACATGCACACTGTGTGTGCATGCACAGCCCATCTTGCTCCCCACTATGTGAGTTTTAAGGAGACAAGAAGGACACAGGGTAATGGGAGTGAGGTGTGGGAGAGAAGAGGGAATTTTAGAGAAAAGGTCAGGAGGAACTAACTCATTAAAGAGGTATTTAAGTAGGAAATAGAATCAATAAGAATTGGTCCTTCTGTCACCTACAGAGGTTGACAGAGAGAAAAAAGAGAAAACAGCAAAGCCCTAAATCAGCAGGACTTTTTTCTTTCTTTTTTTTTCTTTCTTTTTTTTCTTTCTTTTTTTAGTTCTTCTTTTTCTTTTTTTCTTTTTTAAATTTATTTTTATTTATTTTTTAAATCAAATCATAATTTTTACTTATTCACACAGGGGTTATAAACACAAAAAGGCAGGATGTGGGGAAGGGGATGACACTGGAGCATGGGTGCTTAGGGGGAGTACAGATATCTTTCAGATCAGGGTATCAGCTGGGTAAAGGTTCAGGGGACATGTCACTATGACTCTGCCAATGATTCACTTGTCCTTATCTAAGTTATCCACTAAGGCTACCCATTTACAAGGTCTATGACTACTTAGGCTGGTAAATTTCCACAAAAGCTGCCTGTTTACAATAACTTATAGCCATCTGTTTCAATGTTTTTCCACAGAGACCCAAGACTTGGTGTTAGTATACATGTATGACAGGCCTATTGCTGATTTTAGGCCTATGGCTGATTTTAGGCCTTCAGTGTGTGAGCAGGGCTGCCCCTGACATCTCCTCCCTTCTCTAAGTATAGAAGGGCTATGGCGATTCTAATCTTGCTAAGGTAGGAATAGAGGCCTGACCTCTAGTAATTGAAGGGGACTTTGTAATGGCTCTGGTCCCCCTGTTGTTGTCCAGTGAGACATGAGGACCATTTTAAAAAGAACTACTCACAGGGCAAGAATGGATAGAACCAGTGGAGTGAAGGTAACAGAGAGGCAGGAAAGGGTGTCTGAGAGACAGAGTCCAAGCCATTTAGACCTTGTAGAATACAAGAGGTTTGGCAGGGAATGAAACCTAGTTAGGTTCAAGTATGGGCCATGGAAGGTTCTGAGCAGAGACACAACCTGATCTCATTTACATTTTAAGAGATGCTTTTTACTGCTGGATAGATAACAGAGTGCATGTGAGCAAAGATGGAGTGAAGAAAACTCACAACCAAGTAATCAGAGGGTGCTGGTGGCTGGGATCATGGGGGGTATATGAAGTGATACATGCAGAGTGTAGGTTGCTCTGAGGGCCAACACAAGCTGAGAGTTCAGATGAGGAAGGCAAATGGAGGATATTTCTAAATTACTTGGCCATTGTCATTCACTAAAATTTGGAAAGTGGTCAGGAATGAGGTAGGGGGCAAACAAGCAGGGAGTGTGAGATATGCTGTCATGAGGTGATGCTAGCCCCTGAATCGAAAGGTCTGAAGGTAAGGGTCCAAACTGGAATAAAGAGTAGGAAGTGATACATCTATAGAAATGTCCAAAGGCTTGATGGCAAGAGGTGTGGCCTAGAGAACAAGACTCAACAGACAAGAAATGTAAGGTCTTGTCCTTGGAACAGATAACATAAGATACATTTAAGGCAAAAAGCATCATGTAGGAAATATAGAGCTTAAGAGGGCGTGGGAAGGGGTGTTAGAGAACTGGAGTGTAAAAGTCAGCATGCTTTCCATACATGTGTGAAGTCATTGAAGAACAAATTTAATTTTATAATTAAAAAGAATCCTGTCATATTGCTCAAAACTATAAATTAATCAATAAATAAATTAATTAATTATTGTTGTGACAGTTACATATGACATGTAATACTTAGAGTTCTGTATTGGTGAGAAACAGGAGAAGCAGAAAAGAAGGTCTAAGGAGAACTTGGAAATTTCTTCTAACTCTGCCAATAGGTATCACCAACTCAGTCTTATTGTTAAGAGCTTTTCAACATTTGAACATTTTCTCCCATGAAGAAGCCTGTTGTACAAGCTACTACAGGCTGTCCTTTGAGCCTAAGGTTCATAGCTTCTTTCCCTCTAGCCTGTGTGCTTGGCACAAAATCACCTCAAACAAACCCTCTCCAGTTGTTGGTACAGTGCTCAGTGTTGAAAGCTGGACTTCTCTGGCTGTATTTCACTCCTGTTTCTTATCTTTTCATGGCATAATTGCTTGCCCTGCTATTACCATGGCAACTTTGTGGGTGGGGAATGATGGGCCACTCTCCAAACAGGTTGACAGTGACAGATGATACTTCTGTTCATAACTGGTACCTGAAAAAATGTCTGGGTCATTATATTAGCATGGCTCAGGACATCTCTCCCCAGGCCATTAGCCCCCCAGGAAACACAGATTGTAATTAAGTTCCATGGAAATTGCACTGTTTCCTGTCCAGTTGAAGGCTACATTTATCCATGGGGAAGTTTATAAGGCACAGGCTTTAGTATGCACATACTTGAAAGTCTTTGCTAAGGTCCCACCACAAAGAGAGTGTTTTTCCAAGTTAAAGACCCCTGGCACAAATTTTCTATATCATCTCACAGTGAGCCAACATGGTTGGTATGAGTGGAGAACATAGTTCATTAAGCAATGACTGAACACTGAGAGTTAAAAACCTAATGATGTAGAAGCCCTGACACGCTGAGTCCTAAATCCCATGCTCAAGATAAAAAAAATAAAAATAAAAATAAGAATAAAAACCTACATATCCCAAATCTCAAATCCACAAAACACAACCAACAAATAGGCTATAGACTAAGGGACAGGTCTCAAAAGTCAAAGGACAAATGACCATAAGCATACAAAAACCTGTTCAACTTCACCAGTAATCAAAGAAATGGAAAATGAAACTAGATTGAGATTCCATTTTACCCTAGTCAAAGTGACAAGCATCAGGAATACAGTGTACATATCTGCAGCTGCAGCAGTAGTGGGTTCTGTATAGATGTGGACATAAAGTTAGGAAGATGTGTTGAGGGGGAGCTGGGAGATGTTAGAGAATTTTAGGGTGTATTTAATCATCATGATATATTTTATACATTTATAAGATTTTTGAAGAAGAAATAAAAATCTATAAAAGCAAAAAGGAAAGGAAAGGAACAATAAATACTTGTGAGAATGCAGAGAAAGAAAACATTTATTCACTATTGTTATGGATGTAAACCAGTCAATCCACTATGGAAATCAGTGTCCAAGTTCTTCAACAAACTAAAAATATAATTAGCATGTGATCCAACTATTCCATTGCTGATATGCCTTAGAATGCTACTCCAAACTACCACAGAGACATTTGAACATCATGTTCATTGCGGTCCTATTCACAAAGCCAGGTCATGGAATTGATCTAGGTGTCCAACAACAAATGAACTAATAAAGAGAACCTATAGAAACTGGAGTACTACTTAGCCATGAAAACAATGAAATTATGCTTTGGAAAAAAATCTAGAACTGGAGGTCATCATAGTAATACAAATATATATCAGAGACTCTAAATGATAAATATGAAGTTTTCTTTCATTTGTGAGTCCTATAGTGTATATAAATATGTAAAGATACACACACGTTTGTGTGTATGTGCATGCGTGTGTGTGTGGAGGGGGTGTGGGTGTGCACATGCACACATGACACAGAAGCAGGGATAGGCTCAGGAAGAAAAGATTCTAGTGAGGAGGAGAAAGGAGCAGGTAAGGAAGGTGAGAGAAGGAAGAAGAGAGAATGGAGATAGAGAAGACAGAATACATGAGAAATTACCATGAATAATGAGTACATGACAATAACTTCTAAATTCTACCACAACCAAGTGACCTAATGGTCTATGAATCACAAGCAAGCTTATCTCCTTGCATAGGAAGTACATTACATACTAAGCCACATAACATCACAGGAGGGAGCACGCTAGAAAAGTTAAAGGGTCCCTGGCTTTTGTCAATGGTGATGTCTCATAATAACCAAGGGGTAGAGAATTTTCTTCTTGAGTCAGATATTGATCTGAGGTGCTTCACAGTCAGTCTCAAATGCAATCCTAGGTATGTAGTGGTATGCCTCACATGGCAAATGAGGAAATAGGCCCTCAGGAAATAAGACTGTTTATCATCACACTGTAAGTTAAAATGGAAGAGCTCAGCGTTGAACTTAGTTTTTCTTGACTCTGTCCATCCAACCTTTGTGAGCACTCCAGGTGCTACTTCAAGTTGTGGGTTACATGAATGAAATCAGCCTTTGAGATACAGAACAATGATGCTTCCCAATAATGCAAAAGGGCAGCAAGAGAAAACTTGGAGATAGGAGAAGACAGGTGGAGACAGGCTTAGGATGAAGAATCAGAAGATGTTCCTGATAATCTTAGCCACACTCACCTGGGAAGTAACACACACACACACACACACACACGTAGACAGAGAGAGAGAGAAAGAGAGACTCTCTGTATGTGTATGTATGTATGTATGTATGTATGTATGTATGTATGTATGTGTTATATCTATTCCTCTTCTGACCTAACTATTCCTTCTAAAATTTTCTATAGTGCTAGCTTAATCATCATAAATTCCCTTAATCTGTTTTTAATCTTTATCTCTCCATTAATTTAACAGATTTTTTTATTAAGAAAATAGAAAGGAGGGGCTCAATAGTTGTGGTCTTTCATTTTTTAGAATACATATTTCCAGGGAAAAGAAAGTCAGTTTTCTTTAAGGATGCAGCCACCAAGAGGCTACTCATGTTTGAATAGATGGTCCTACATCTATCAATAAGTGGACTCAGTGGGTGTTAAAAATAGTTATTAATTTGGAAGGGGAAAGATTGGAAGAATTGGATAAGGTGATTGAGTAGTATATTTGATCAGAATGTATTATATGCTTTTATGAAATGCTTAAGCAATAAAAATTTTAAATGTGTATATGTAAATATACATATATGTAAACACTGACACAAATATATTAAAGTTTTATAACCAGTTAAACTGATAAGCTCTTAGACTGTAGAGAAAGAATATAAAAGTTCATTCAGGGCAATCCATATTCTAGGTATCTTTCAGGTGGCAGAGAGTAATTATTTTAGTTCTCCAAAATTCATTTACTAATCATGCCTCTCTCTCAATTTAACACACACACACACACACAAAGAAGAGATCTTAAGATGTTGCATGACTTCTGTGAGGAGTATGAATAGAGGACTAGGATCAAAATTTTCCTAGTATAATGGCATCAGCTTAGAAATATTTATTACTTGATAAACAGAAAGTTCATTAAAGGCCTTCCATGGGTACCAATGTATGAGATGCTTGAGTCTCATGTAACATTATATAGTATTTGAATATAACATACACGCTTCCCATTGAATATTTCAAAACACCTCTGCATTGTTTATAGCAATACAGTTTACTTTTATTACAGTATGTTTAAGACAATAAAATCTATATATGTTTATACAGACCAGTATTTTTATATATTGTCATCTAGTTAAAGCAATATATTAAGAAACTGTGAAAATAGAGGTCTAATGATAATTAAGTAATGAGAAGAAAACCTTGATTGAATGTGATAGTTCATATCTGACTTCTCAGCACCTTGGGTCTTACCTCAAGGAGAAGAATATGAAGAAGGAAAACAGGAGCAGGAAGGGAGGAGGGAAAGAGGAGGAGAAGGAGGAAGGTGGCAAGGAGTGGGAAAAGGAGGGGAGAGCAGGAGAGAGTAGTTGATCATCTCTTTATTATCACAATGCATTTGTATGACTGTTTAATTTTTTTCCTCAGTGCATATTTATTAAGCCCTTAGATTTTGCCAAACACAATAGAACATTCTCTTAAGTAGATGCAATTTACCATTTATGATCCACCGTCGATATATTTAAAGTGCCAAGTAGCTGGATGTAACTGATTTAAGTTCTATCTTTCCGATTCTAAAATTGTTATTTTTCCACCCTATTATCTCTAGCTAGTCTCTACCACCAAACACAAAGCAAAATAAAACAAAGAGGAGAGACAGACAGAAATATAAAAACAATCAAAGATTCTGGAGAGTAGCCAGCGCATTATGCCAGGCACTCTACAGGAAGTGGAATGTAAAAAGTAATAGATCTTCAATTCGACAAGTCCCCAGGGTAATGAATTCCAAGCACATAATACTGCATCAAAAAGCCTTGCTGTGCTGGGAGTCCCCACTCCCAGAGGGAGAAACTGGTGTACTCTGCCTGGGTCTATAATTCAGTAAGACATGAACAGCAATGGAGTTTGGGAGATACATTGATTTTAATGCAGTACACTGACCAGTCTGAAAGAATTATATAGTGTTTCTCAGGGAGGATGGGGCTAAGTCACCTTGTCCCTAGTTAAGGGACTCCTGATGCTGTTTGCATCCATTATGTTAGTGGATTACAGACCACTGCAGCTTTCCCTGCTGAGGAGTTAGGGTTCACACAAAGACTTGAATTAAAAAGCAGGTAAGGGCCCCATGAGGTCCTATCTCCAGCCAGGGCAGTATATGGAGTCTTGTGTGGTGAGGTGATATGGCCCATTATCTACGCTAATGCAAAGAAGTAATAGCTTCATTTTTCATCACATCTGGGTGAAGGAGATTTTGTCAAACACCAAAAATAGAATGGGAAGCTAATGTCCCAGAAATAAGTGATCGAGAAAGAAATTGAAATCTTGTCCATCCAATTCAAATACCCCTTTTCTTTTACAGTGCCAAATAACTTCTCTGAAAAGGAGGCACAAAACAGGAGCTCAATAGCTTTTCTCAATATTAAACATATTACACTTGTATATCTCAGCCTTAAACTATGAGAGACAAAAGCAGAAAATAGAAGAGCTAACCGAGAAAGACAGTATAAAATTTTGAAATCTTATATCAAACCTGGAAGCCAGCAGTCACAAATAGAATTGCTAATTAGGCATTCCAAGGCATGCTTTACTTCCATAATTATCATTGATTAATTTCTTAATTCAGCTAGTATTTACGAAACACAGCTCAAGAAACTGAGGGGAGGAGGATAGAGAGAGAATGCCAGTAACACATGGAGCCTAATGGCCCTTTATTGGAGAGATACAACAAAACGAAAAAAATACACATTGTACATAATATGCAGGTCTGAAGTAGGAGCCAGAGGTAGTAATCAGACACAGGGGTGAAGATGTGGCTCTGATTGTTATTAGCTAGGGAACACAAGTGACTGCAGCCTTCGAAACTTAAATTCTCTCTCTTCACACCTAAGGGGAAAAGGTTTCTTTCTGTTTTCCAGTTTGGTGAGCTGAACCCAGGTCTCCAGGGAATCCAAGATAAAAATGAGAAAGCAGAAAAGCTACTTTATGGGCTACTTTTCTTTTGTTGGGATAAACAGTGTCATCAGAATCAACTTGGGGAAGGAAAAGGTTATCCCAACTTACATCCTCAGTTAAGAGTTAACCACTGAGAGAAGTAAGAGCAGGAACTCAAGGCAGGAACCTGGAGATGGAAACTGAAGCAGAGACTTTATTTGCTTACTGCCAGGTTCACACAAAACTAACTTTCTTATACAGCCCTAGCCTATCTAGGGTTGGTACTGCTGAGGCCTTCCACTCACACCAAGTAACAATCAGAAGAATGCTTCACAGACATCCTGACTAATGAATGTAATGGAAACAATTCTGTTTGTTTGCTTGTTTGTTTGTTTGTTTGTTTGTTTTTCGAGACAGAGTTTCTCTGTGTAGTCCTGGCTATCCTGGAACTCACTTTGTAGACCAGGCTGGCCTCAAACTCAGAAATCTGCCTGCCTCTGCCTCCCAAGTGCTGAGATTAAAGGCATGTGCCACCACTGCCCAACTGGAAACAATTCTTAAACTGAGGGTTCCCTCTTCCCAGGTATGTCAGGTTGACCACCAATGTGAGCCATTTCAGCTACATATCACAGACCAGAGTGAGGGAAAGGAGGCCTGAAATGTGTTGAAAACACATAGGAGAGGTGTCAAGATAGATTTTTGTTGAATAATTTTCTGAGTTATCTTGAATGGGTTGTTTGGTTTCAGACCCGGATCAAGGGACTGAGGTACAATATTTTACACACCAACGAAGACCTGGTTTCCAGGATCTCCCAGTTTCCCTCAATCCCTACCTGGCATACCCTCTACCCAACCTTGAATTCTCCAGCCCAGGGGCTGGGCTGCCCTTCCCCCAGAGGCTCCTTTCTACATTATCCAGGTAGTTTGCTCCTTCCCTCTCTGTCTCCATCTCCATCTCCATCTCCATCTCCCTCTCCCTCTCCCTCTCTTTCTCTCTCTCTCTCTCTCTCTCTCTCTCTCTCTCTCTCTCTCATCTCTTCTCTTCTCTTCTCTTCTCTTCTCTTCTCTTCTCTTCTCTTC
>NW_021604669.1:3147220-3166668 GCF_004785775.1 Grammomys surdaster | reverse complement strand
TCTCTTCTCTTCTCTTCTCTTCTCTTCTCTTCTCTTCTCTTCTCTTCTCTTCTCTTATCCCCTTATCTCTCTGTGTACATCTGCCCCCAACTCTCTTTCTCTTTCCATCTCCTACACACCCCCTTTCCCAACGGCTTCACTAGCCTTGGTCCTTGGGCCCATTGAACTCACATTCCTGAGTGCAAATTCCCAATAAACCTACCTTTAATATAATCTAATCTGGCTTAAATTGGCTCACTTCACAGACAATGGAGAAATCACCTACCATGGGGAGTAGGATATCTGGATATTCCATGAAACATTGTCAATGTTTCTATGAAAAGCATTTCTGGACAGCTTAACATTTCAGTTTGATAGACTTTGAGCTGAGTTCACTAATGTGGCTGAGAATAATCTAATAATTTAAAGACCAGAATGGAACAAAAGATCAATTCTTCCCAGAGTAAAGACGAGCCTTTCTGACCTTCAACCTGGGATGTTGGTTACTCCAGATCCATATTCAGTCTGAAGCACTGATCTTTCCAGATACCATGGCTGCCAGCTTTTGTAAAGCAGGGACATTGCATTTATGTTCTATTTGTATCCTAGTAACATGTAAAATGGAGTATCTTGTAACTCATTCTACAGATAAGTACCACCTTGGCAAAATGTCTACTGAGATTGTAGTATTCAGAGATTAGGCAAGGCCCCTGGTAGAAGAATGGGGCCACTCACTCATCTCAAAATTTTTAACCCAGAATTGTTCGTGTCTAAAGGAAATACAGGGACAAACTGTGGAGCAGAGACTGAAGCAAAGGCCATTCAGAGACTGCCCCACCTGGGAATCCATCCCATACACAGACACTAAACCCAGACACTATTGTGGATATCAAGAAGTGCTTACTGACAGGAGCCTGATATCTCTGTCTCCTGAGAGGCTTTGCCATAGCCTGAAAAATACAGATATTCACAGCTAACAATTGGACTGAGTACTGGAACTCCAATGGAGGAGTGAGGGAAAAGACTGAAGGAGCTGAAGGGGTTTGCAACTCCATAGGAAGAACAACAATATCAACCAATCAGACCCCCCCCCAAGAGCTCCCAGGGACTAAACCACCAACCAAAGAGTACACATAGAAGGACCCATGGCTACAGCTCCATATGTAGCAGAGTATGGCCTTATCTGACATCAATAGGAGGAAAGGGCCTTGGTTCTATGAAACCTCGATACCCCAACATAGGGGAATGCTAGGGTAGGGAGGCGGGAGTGGGACATTTATTGAGGGAGGCTGTTTTCTGTGAGTCTCCACCCAGCAGCTGACTCAGATGAATGCAGAGATCCACAACCAAATAGTGGCTGGAACTTAGGATTTATATGGAAGAGTTAGCGGAAGGATTGAGTGGCCTGAAGGGGATAAAAAAACCAACAGTCAACTAGCCTGGACCATTGGGGCTCTCACAGACTGAACCACCCACCAACCAAAGAGCATACATGAGCTGTACCTAGGCGCCCCCAGCACTTAAATCAAAGATGTGCAGCTTGGTCTTCATGTGGGTCTCAAACAACTAAAGCAGGAGCTATCTCAAAAGCTGTTGCCTGTCTGTGGCATGTGTTCTCCTAGCTGGGCTGCCTTGTTTGGCCTCAGTGGAAAAGGATGTGTCTAGACATGCAGAAACTGTAAGTGCCATGGTTGAGAGAGATACCCAGAGGTGGCCGCTATCCTCTCAGAGGAGAAAGGGAGGGAGGAAGGTTATGGAAGGGGGTGACCAGGAGTGGGGTCACCCATCAGGATGTAAAGTGAATATGAACAAACAAACAAACAAACAAATAAATAGTTTGCAAGGTTAAAGCCATGTCTCAAGACCCTATATTTGCTTTGATTACATTTATATCATATGCAATAAACCATCAAACTTCACTTACTCTTATCTCCATTGCAGTACACCAGCCTTCTTTCGAGATCAGTCATGTACAAAATCCATTATAGGAGCAGGTGTTTCTTTGGGATAGTGCTGAGACGTCATTACAAATGCTGCTCCTTCACATGGAATCTCATACATGCTGTGATTAGTCTACCACTCTCACCATATCCCACTTAGGTTCAAATGAAACAAAAAACAGCAATTAAACTATTCCAGCAGAATCATGATCCTCATTGTGTAGCACCAGGTGTTTCAGCTCAGTAAGCAGAGTGGTGAAAAGTCAGTCCATGGAAGGAGCAGAAAGCCAGAGAAAACTTGTAAGAGATGGAGCCCAGAGCCAAGGTCACTTGCTATTCTCGTTTGCTATTCTCAGCTCTTTCTGGAGCAACAGGAGTGTGGTAGTCCTTGAAAGATCATTGAGCTTAACCACTCACATTCAGCCCAGCAAACCAAGTGTTATTTATATCCTTGTGACTTCTTATGAGATATTTAACCTTCATACCCTCCAACTTGTTAATCTGTATAACACAGAAAATTGTTCTGGTTCTATCATGCAGGGTGTAAATTAAGTTGATACTGTGATGTCAGCTTTCCATTACTGTAGCAAATACTTGAAACAAATCCATTTTAAAAAAGGAAGCGTATATTTGCATCATAGCTTCGGGGAGCTTGATCTATAGGTGATTGACCTTCTTATTTGGGAGGATGGTGACGGCACCACATTATATCACAGCAGAAACATGAGGCTGGAGAAGCTGCCCAATGTAAAAGGCCGAATAAGAGAGCCAGTCACAGAAAGGCATCCAATAACCCCGTTTAAGGTTAACCTCAATCACATAACTTCTGCCCTTTAAAGACTGTATATCCTATCACAATACTAAACAGTTTGGGGTTATAGGATCTTCGCTACATACCAGTCAGCTGCATGCTGTTTCTGTCTCTAAAGTAGAATCTGATTCCCAGGAAGGCTATGAAGAAACTTATGGTTTTGCAAACACTGTTGTCCTGTCTACATCTCCTGTATTTTGACTTCCAAGATTGTGTGGGTGCTTGGCTGGTCCAGAAAGGCAGCTAGTGAATTAAGCAGTTAAGAGGGATGGACATTGGACAAAAACTTCAAGACCAGTGTTCTTACAATTGAAAAGCTTAATTTTCAAAATGTCTTTTTGGCAGACAGCCTAAGTGTTTAAGCCACTCAGTTGGCCAAGGTTCTTCCCAATGGTCAATTCTTCAAGCCTAAGTCCTGGCACAAGGACAGGTAAGCAGATTATTGGACCATAGCCACATTTCAGTAGACCATTTTGTTCTCCATCCATCAAATGGAGAACAGCTGTCCTAAATCCGCCCCCTTTAATGGTGGCTTTTAAGAGATTTAGAGTTTTAGTGCCTCTGGCAGGGATTATAAATGGCTGTCAAATCCCAGAATCTTCTCTGAAACAGAGCAGGTGTTTATCTGTTTGACCTACCTACTGAATAGGAGAAACTGAGGCCAAGCAAACTCTAAAGCCGTCCTGATATTACAAAGTGGGTAACAGCAACACCAGGACAGGAACTAGGCTGAAGGTGTGAGTCTTTTTTCCCCCTATCTCTTGGGACCAAATAAGACAGACAGGCATTCTGTAACCACAACCTTCTATTAAGTTCCTATGAGAAAGTGTAGCCTCAGTGCTTTTTCTGACTCCACACAGACAGCACCACAGAACTGAGAAGGGGAAAGGAATGAAGGATAGCCATGAAGCTGTGTGCTACAAATTTGTTGCCCTCCTTTGTACTCTCCTCAAGACTGCTGACTATGACTATGTAGACTCTGCTTCTCACTGCAACCCACATCTGGGGATGTAGCAGAAATCAATGAACGTATTGAGTAACTCAGGAGATCTCACCCAAATTTGAGATAACTATTAAGAATTGAGTTACAAATCAGCAAACAAAAGGTTTGATTCCTTAAATGATTTTCTCAGAGCTTGGGCAGATACAAACATAGCACCTGGGAATAATTTTCTGACCTTCAGAGGGTGTAAAAAAATCCTTGGGATATCCATTTCAATTTTATAAAGATTGTTCCCAACCTAGAGTATCTTCTTAGTCTGCCCAAGACCCTAGATTTAATCTCCAGCATTGAAAGAAAGGATTATAGACATCTATGTATAATTAATATAGGTGAAATAATATATAATATTTGGAAATTATATCTGTTATCTCATTTAATCCTCATAATAACTTAATCTTTAGCTATCTGCTATTAATTTAATATGCTTTGCACAGATGAGGTGATCCAGTGACAAAATTTTGCAATTCTAATAGACCAATTACTTGGAAATCTCAGCTCTTCTTATACTAACTATAATTATTATCCTTATGAATGGGTGAGTAGATGTGTGTGTGAGCAGATGGACAGATAAACAGATGAATTAATCAAAGAGACTAGAGCCAACTAAGGAGTGAGTATAGTGTGGAAAGTTGGCCTACAAGCATCAAGCTTAATCCATGATTCACAATCTGGACATCTATGATTGGCATGCAGTAACACTGATCTGAAGGCAGGCCGGAATGGTAGTTATGTAGGTAGTCTCTGAACTTCCAAACCATCTCTACCCCTAGAAGCCATGTGCCTTGTTGAATAGTTTCTTTAGGTCTCAATTTCTATTAAAAAATGAGAGATATCCAATGGTGTCCTGGCACATACTAGGTGCTCATCAAGTATATGGTGAAATAATAACAGTGGCCCAACAACAAAATGTTTTTCTCCTCATGAAAGTAATCTCTGAGGAAGCCAGGATTTGGGGTGTCATATAAAATCACCCCCAGCACCTAACTACAAAATCCCCAGATACATGTTAAGCCCTCATGCATATCATTGGATGCATAGCAGAAATAGTCTTCCTCTCAGACATTCAAGTCATCAAGCTGAATTAAGAACTAATTATGATCCACAAAGCCAGATAATCTCCCTAATCCTTGGTTGTCTTTGAACTAGAGATTCACAATTTTTTAAAAGCAAGTGAGTGTCTGAAAAGGTTAAGAACAGTTAGGGGAGAACTTTTTTTTCTTTTCTTTTTTTTTTTTTTTTTGTCATCACCTGGAGATTGCAAGTTTCTACAGCCTACCAGCTTTCATGTTTGTCTTTTCTAGTTAATGCTTAGGTTCAGTATGGGGAAGGGGCTTTTTCCTAGCTTCAGTGGGAAGTCCTTGCCCTCAAGTTCATGAGCTAATGAATGCTGATGAGCAGTGATTCTCTCCCAGTTTGCACTGTGCAGTTCCGCCAATTCCTAATCATTGGGGATTTGATTTGTGCTTACTTGGGAATTCTCTCGTCAGCTGCAGGTCCCAGCTAACAGTTGTTTTCTGACTGGTCAATAAAGAACCAGTGGCCAATGGCTGGGGCTGGGCAGGGGGATACAGGCAACGGGAATTTCAGGATTCCCAGAAAGGAAGCACAGGTCAGGGAGAAAGGAATCGCCAGGGCAAGAGGAAGGAAGAGGATACAAACATGAGAGCTGTGGAAGACAGAGAACTGACCATGTAAGAATCAGGAAAAAGCGGCCAGGGGCCACTCCCTCATTGGGTCTGGGGTAGCAGAGATAAAGTATAGATTTTAGAAAGTAATAATTCAAGAATATTGGAGGGGAGTGTATTAGCAATGTGGAGGTTCAGGAGTGGCCCAGCCATTGAGCTAGTTAAGGCATATTAAAAATAGCACTGCACATTTGTGTCTCTCATTTCGGGATTCTAGAGCATTGGAGTGGGTGAAATTCCCCCTCCCCTCAAGTCAGGAAGTAAAGATAGATTCTTTAACAGTTTGCCACTACACTTAATGATAAATCTGCATCCAGTGAAATCACTGTAAGCCTTTTTAGGGCTTGTCTTTAGAATACAGAACAAATTGTGGATCTTCCATGTTCCTTTGTAGCTCTTTGGAAGTGTATTTTCCATACCAAATAGTGTCCCTGCCTTAATAGAGAAAGCAAAATCACTCAGCATTGTGTTTTGCCTTCATTCTTCACAGATGAAGAGAGGCAGGACAGTAGAGACCTAATTTAATTCCCTTCTTTCTTGAGTTGTTCTCCATTTCTCTCATGTCTGACATAGAAAGATAAAACACAGGCCATTCTAGGTAAATCATCCTGTGAGTGCTAAAAACAAAAGCCATGAATATAGAATCTACATTTGCTAACCTAAGGAGAGAAAAGCTTGGCAATATGGGAAATGGTGAAGACTACCAGGCTTCTTCAACACTGAGCCAACATGAAGGATGCAGAAGGAAAGCTGGGGGATAACCACCACATCATGGAAGGTACTTAAACTCAGAACAAAGGCATACCTTTCTGGTTTCCAGAACTGAGTTTCTCACACCACAGTATCCAAGCAAATGGCTATAACACCACCACAGATGGTTGCTGAAAATAGAGCTTCCCCATGGTTAAGTGAGTAGACACAACACTGCATGTATGGGCTACTCTAGATTTTTGTCTGCCTGATACAGACACAGGAGAAATATGGAAGTGATTTTAGCAGGAGATTGCTACCCAAGTTACATACTACAAAGCTTTCAACATTCTTCATGCATTATAGGATTTACATCCATCATCTATCTTATACATAAGTTATCATGGTCTAGTTTATGCATTACTAAAATTTAAGCTCTCTGGTGGAGGAAAATGTTGCTGCTGCTCTTTACCCGTTCCCCTGTACAGCATCCATAGTGAACACAAAAATACCTGCCACATGGCAGGAACCTAACATTTGCTGAGTGATTCCAGTTAAGATGCATATGGGTGACTGAATGGCAAGTTAAAAGAAAATTGAAGAAAATTAAAAATTTTTAAATTGGAGTTAAGTCTAAGGAAAATTATCAAATTCTTGGATAAGCCGGATGAACAAATGCAAAGATATCCAAGTTTGCTTTATACAGAAAAGGACAAGAAAAAGTCTTCAAGACACTGTCTAGCTAGAAAAGAGATGACTATTAGGCCAAAAGTGTTTAGATGTGGCCAGAGAATATCCTATTTCCTTCTTGGCACCAAAGTTATAAAAAAGCTGGCCCATTGCCTGTCTGTGTAAATAAAGCTTTATTGGAATACATGCATAAATGTTTGTTTATGTGTTGTCTACCAATTTCTCACGCCAGGAGCCGAGTTAAGGAGTTGTGACAGAGCCATATGGCCAGCAAAACCTAAACTATGAACTATCTTCATATCCCCCTGGTTTGGGGGACTCATTTACTTTTATTGTTTAAACAATAACATTGAGCAACTCATAAACAGTGATTCTCAACTGACACATAGTTCATTAAGCAAAGAAAAGTGAACCATGGAATTTCTGATATGTAAAACCTACTGCTTGTTTGAGTGGTAACTAATATCTGGGTAAAATATAACTTTCATAGAAAAGCTCAGATTAACAATGTAGAACCTATGATTCTGAATCTGCTCCACACCTAAAAAAATTAACCCAGGAGGTCGGGGACAGATGGACAAAGGTATCTATCTCAGAAGCTCTGTGAGGGATAAGTATTCTGCAGGAGGCACTGATGATGGAAAAAAGGGGACATCACAAGACTTGAACCATGTTGCCTCTGACACCAAGGGTCCATATGGGCCGGTCCTTAGGCACGAGGAAGTCCACATATCCAGCACCTCTGTTCTTGTTTCCCAAAGTATCACAAAAATGAAAACCAGGTAAATGAGGTGGAAATTGCAGTCAGGGATGAGGGGCCAAAGCAACAGTGTCTGAGTTGGAAATAGACTTTTAGAACTTCAGGATATTTTAATCATGCAATTTGGACAAGAAAATCAGATACTATTGGGATCGTCCTCCTCAGTCTAGTAGAGAGAAGATTATGATCACTTGACAAACCATCATGGGAATGCACTACCTTACTGAGTGTCACTGAGGATCAGAAAGTTCATGAAACACAAAATCGATACATTAATGCTCAGGTGGGAGGTGGAGATCCAGTGCTCAGTCTTCTCCCATCCTCTTGAAAGAAAGCTCCACCTTGAATCTCAGTTCTTCAGAGATTCTGCCTTAAATGTAGACTATGAAGAGAGCAACAAGGTCTTGGGATATACTGCCTCCAAAGCTTGCACATTCTGAAATCTCAGGTCCTCCATCCTCTATTCTAGAGCAAAGGGAGACAAAGATAATAGCTATGCTCCCCTTGAAATCGGTAACATTTGTTTTTCTATAGTGACTAGACATAATTCCTGGGTCCAGACTGTCTTCATATGAATGTGAATGACCTGAAATGCCATTGCTGGGTTCCTTCAGCTGCAGAATGAATATAACAATAGAAGTTTCCTCTTAAGCTTTTTGTGGGAACTGATATAATATATGCACAAGCACTTTCAATGGAGCAGGGCTATGAGTGTAATTGTTCATTTGCTCAACTTGCAGTACAAACCCTTATTGCAAGTGGTGCTTTGTGCTAAGCTTTCTACTCATTACCCATTCCTTACCAAATCTCTTTCATTCATTATTCCTCTTCTTTCCATTCACTGACACATTGGTTATTATAAGAGAGATTAAATATCCTGGTTTTGCAGATTAGGATGTTGAGATTCATGCCTGTAGGGGAATAATTTGCTCACAGTAGAGAGAGGAGGCAAGAATGAAAGATTCCATGGATTACCTGCATTGGAGGCAGAGAGGGAACCCTGTACTAAGCTGTAGCACTTGAAACAGCCACAAACCAGGAGTCTCAGCTTTCTCTCAGATCTCAAACACTAGCCTTGACTGAATTCACCCATGCCATCCTTTGGAGAGGAGAAAAAGAGTCAGAGCAGAAGTTTTGAAGGCAGTTCAAACCTGGAAGATAATAATCTAGGCATGGCAGATGCTGCTGTAGGCTGCTGCTGCCTAACCCAGGGGCTATTCATTCTCAGTTCTTTTGTGCAGTATACTATCTGCAAAGACTGGAGAAAGGAAGACCGATATTTTCCTCTCAGCATTTTTTTTTTTAGCTTGGTGATGTCATAGCATTGGTCATTAAACCACAATAAAGAGCTACAAACAAATGGATGACAAGGAGCAGCTATAGTTGATAAGTCAGAGATCAGTTCCTTTATATAAGCATGAAACAAAGAACAAAGGCAAGTCCTGCATTTGTCTAGTCTTGGGCAACTCCAGGTCTGAATTATTTAGTGAACAGTCAAAATTACAATCAGTGATGTTTACTGTTCCTTAGAACTGATTGCAAAGCTGATTGACAAGGCCAAACTGCAAAATCTGCAGGGGTATCAGGTTCTTATTTGAGACAGTCAGGCGGTGGATGCCAAAGGGCAAACTCACTGTCTGTGATATCAATTGCGCAAAGGATTTGAGAAATACTGTGAGATTATACACACAACACACATACAAGAAATTATTTTTTTTAACAAAAGAATATCATGTAAGCATAGTCTCAGTGTTGGCATGTAATTTCTCCTGATATTCAAATTCAGATTGAAGTTTGCAAAAGCACTTTAAATGGACACACAAGTTCCTCGTGGATACCCATGTATGACCAAGATTTTTAGGACATAACTCATTAAAGCCTTATGAGAAAAGCATGGTGCGAAATGGAATTCCGTTTACCAACAGAGCTAAAAGCTCAGAGCTCAAAACCAATGTAAATAACACCAGGAACTTGCCTCAAACTATGACTGTTGGGATCTAACCCCAGGCTTGGCTTTCTCTATCATCCATGACCACACTGGAAGGGTCTCCAGTTCTTCTTAAAACCAATGGGTCATGAACAAAGATAAATTTCTCTTCATTATACCTAACCTGCCATGGTAAGGGAAGGTTGCTAATAACCACCCACACACAGTACCATGACTCATGTGTATGTCATCCTACTCAATGATGCATAGGCCATTGTGGAGCTGTCAGCCTCCACTCCCCAACCCTCATGAAGCCCAAATCAAGGTTCTGATCAGCTGAGTCACTAATCCAAGGTTGACTTGATAAATGAAGATACTGCTGCTGATGATGATAATTACTAAATCCTTCTGATTTATACTCAACCACAAACAGAAAATACATATGAATATATGTTTCTATACAGATATGTGCATACGCAATATTATGTTTTCCTTTCCTTCCATCAAAGGCCACTGTGGATTTTACTTTTATATATATTTGATTTCATCACTCTTTGCATTTAGTTTTGTTTCTGTAGTCTTTCTTTCCAAGTAGAGCAAGTCACAGCTAAGCTTTTTCAAGGATTTAAGAGGGCATGATCAAGGCTTTATTGTTCTGATGGAAACTAAGTCAGCTCCTAGGGAAGCAGTTTTACTGCTGAGTAGCTATTTGTATTGAAAGTCAGCAGAGGGACCCAGAGCTATGGGGTGCCAGGCCTCCTCCTGAGAGCAGGATGGCCTTTGACAGCTGCCTGAAGGCACACAAGAGAAAGCTTGATACTCATCTGAGCTTCTAGACCCCAGTCTATGACACAGCCCAAGTAACTCTCCTTTCTTCCACTCCTGTAAAGGGGGTTTCCATTCAACTTCATTGTCATAACAAAGAATTTCTGATGTCTTTTCAAAAATAAGAACAAGAAAACTATAGGGAGTTTTCTATTAGACAAACTAGCTTAGGAAGCAAAGATGCAAGGTGAGTGTCATATCAATGCTGAAGATGCTGAAGTGAGGTGTGTGTGTGTGTCCCAAAATATCTGAGAGATGGGGATGCTGAGGCTCAGGCACAGGCAAATGCCACGCCTATAGAGTTCAAATAAGAATTTCCAGAAGCTCTGATATTTCTGAGTTGTCAGAGTCTACAGTTTGCTCCATGATTATAGAAAAATTAATAGCATGAAATTTACATTTCACTTTAAAAACGGGATTAAAAACAAGACATAGAAGAACAACTGCGGTGTCAACAAACAAAATTTTTGATTGATAGTGTCCCTCTGAAGCCCAATGCTTTGTACAATAACTACATGACTAATGAATACATTTAATTTTAAATATATGTCAAATATATTTAAGAGTAAGTACTAACATATATTAAGTCTCAAAAAGCAATCCCTGTTTATCTGGAAACACTAATTTAAGGCCAGAAAACGTTTTGTTTTGTTTTCTAGGTAGTGGGGACACTTCTGTGATTCTCTATATTATTTAGAGCTATTAAGCTAGACATATTTTTGAAATGGAAAAAATAAGAGAACATCATAACTCAAATGTTCTGCACTGTCAGTTCACTGATATCTCTAGGGCAATAAGTAATTTAAAAGATATCAAAATTCTCAATCCTGAAAAGATAGTTTCTATTACTGAATTTTTGGTGACAAAGCATGTGTTACTTACTTCATCAGGTTCTCGTGCTAAGCAGATTGAAAAAAAAAAAAAAACATGGGAAAACCAAAACCCCCTTTTCCCTTACCATGCTCCGTGGCTGAGAAACAGGAAACTAATAGCTAGACACAATCTAAGACAGGACAACTGTGTCAGGGGCTGTGAGCTATAAAAGATGGGAGTCAGCTAGGAGTTAGAGCAGGGATGGTCCACTCTGTCCAAGCAATTGAACAAAGCAAGAGGGACACAACAGCTAGCAGGATTTGGCTTTGCCATAGAAAAAAAGCCAACATGTGTTCGTGGCCAGAAGGATGGCTAAGAGTTTAAGAGCACTTGTCGCTCTTCTAGAGGATCCAAGTTAAGTTCTCACAGTTAATTGGCTCAAAACTGCTTTAGCTCTAGGTCCAGTAGATCTGATGCCCTCTTCTGGACTCCATGGGTACTCTCATACATAGACACACACACACACACTTATAAAAAACAATTTATGAGCCATAGTGAAACAAAAAAACACAAAGGTCACATTCCTTACTACATGGTCAGACCTCAGTAAATCCATAAAAATGTCTTTAAGGATGCTTTAAGGAAGTCATAGCATCGTTCTCATCACAAATTTTCTGGGTGACCATACAAGGGATTATAAAAATACTGAGACCCATAAACCAAGTGACAACTTAAATGAATTTACAGGAAGAGAGTCGGTGAAGACAAACTGAAAGGCGGTCATTCACAAGTCATATTCAGGAGGAGACAAACTCAAGCCTGATACCTGAGTACCACTAAGGAGCCATTTGAATGATGCTTTACACATAAAGGAGAGCTGGTAGATGAATTAATTGCATAATAATAATAATAATCAATAGTTAAGAATAAAGCTATTAAAATGCTGAACCGCCACAGGACACTTAAATATCTTCCTTGTCTCTGAGTGTACAATTGTATAATCTCATTTAACAAACTTTTCAACTTGTGACCTAAACACTTGTCATCTGTTTTTAGGGAAACAGAAACTGTGGTTTAGAGGCATAACCCACTATACATTCTTACACTAAAATCATGACATCCTGAACCTGATGTCAGGTACTGCCATACATCAAATGGGAAGAGAAGCTTTAGATGGATGCCAGCCTTAACTTCAAGTTGGTTATGGTCCAGCCTGGATGAGGGAAAGATGACTGAGATATTTTGTAAGAAGGTTTACTAAATGGTTTGTACATTGGGTGGGTAGGTGACCAGGGTTGGTTCTTTCTCCTGAGATTAAATGAGCCCTTTCTTCATCTGTATATTGATCTCAAGGTAGCACCCACCATATAACACTGCATTGAGATCCTGAACTTATTTCTCTAAAGACTCCCAAGGGGGACAAGGGATTCAAAGACAGTAAATCAATACATGCCCTTTGGGGCAGAATTCAGTTGCATCTCTGAGCCCTCTGGCTTCAGGGTTGTACACAGATGAGTTCCTTTCCATGTCTTCTAGATGATGAGTTAACCATATATTTGAATAAAGCAAACACAGGTTTACTGAAGCCACAGTGAAATTCCAAGATGGAAAAAAACAGAATGGAAGGATTTCAGGATACTCGGCCATGATCCCAGCAGAGATGCCTGCTGGATGACAATGGGCCCACTGCCCAGATCCTCAGAATTGAAAACAAGGCAGTGCATAGCCTCAGAGAGATGCATTCAGGACTCTGCAGAGTTGCTGTAATGCCCCCTCTGCCATCCTCAAGGCCAAATCAGCATGACAGAACCTCCATCCCTGTACACCTGGGCACAAAGAGCATATACCTCTGTATTAGAACCTTTGAGGCCACAGAAGAAAAGAATAAAAGTTGTGGATATTGACAGGCTGTGCTCCTTGTTTAAAGAACAATTAATGAGGAAACAGCAACAAGCTGGAATCCCAGGCTACAGAACAATTTAGCAATTAAGAAAATTAGAGGCTGCAGTTTCAAGAGACAAACTGTCAAGTCAAAAGCAGGAGAAAAACAAATATAAACGGATCCCTATCTTCCTAAAGACTCCAAGTCCACAGAAAAACACAGCTCAGTTGTAGGGGCTCGGGCAGGAACAGTGTGTGGTGAGTTGCGTGTGTGTAGGATGTTTTATATGCCAAGGCCATATATGAAGTGCTCTCCATATCCTTTCCTGGTGGGTACATGAGTGCTCCTTGTGCTAGCCCAACCCTAAGATCCTGTAGACTCACCATCTCAAGCCAACCTCAGGTTTAGCATCGGATGAACAGTGTTCTCCAATCTACAGATGAAATACTCAGCCCTTGTTGTCAGTCATTTATTTTGTCCTAAAATTACACTGTAACTTCTGTGGTACTACAAAGGAGACTGAAGGATGTCCATCCCTAAAGACCAGGTTATTTTATGATCAAATGGCCTGGTCCAACCCCACAGACCTCTCCTAATCCCAAACAAATTCAGCCTCCCTTCTTCAGCATGACAGGAGTGTGGGGGAGGTGGTGTGGGATTGTGGGTCATGCTTTAACCTGGAGCCTAAGTGCAGGCTACACTTCCCAATGTACAGCATGCAGCAAATGGGAGCTGCAGGAGGTTGCTCTGCCAACAGTTTCTCCTCACCTGAACCTGCTCTGGTTCCAAGCTTCCTGCTCAGTGTGTTAATGTCACACTGCCAACTTCTAAGTGCACAGCTTGGTACATGAGTCATTTGATCTCTTAAATTTGACCATGAGTGTCAGCCAGGACCGAGTTTATTTTCCCGTTAGTTGGATAAGTGACAAACCTTACCCCCATAGGCAGAGGGCCTGGAAAGAAACTTATAATAGAAGGTCAAGTTGAGCCCCTTAGACAACCGGTGAATGACTAAATGGGTCGGTTTCTGACACAGCTTGCTTAGTGTTGATATTGAGACAGGTCAAAGTAAGTAAGAGAGGCGCCCTGTGACCCAGTTAAAGAGAATGGGTTAGAATCTCAATCAGGGAGGGAGGGAGAAGTAGGTCAGCATGAGGGTGAGCATGACATGAGCCTGGAGACAATAATGGAGAGGGAACCATGGCAGACAAGTGTGAGGAACAGGACACAATGGATGGTCTGGTGACTCGATGGACAGATGAGACCATAGGGCAGAGAAAGATGGCATGCAGGAAACAAGGCTGCAAAGAAGAGTGGCCGTACAGGAACTGGCTCACCAGCAGTTGCTGACAGAACTAATGACTGCACAGCAGAATCTAAGAAAGAATAATGAAGCCTGTTACAAGATGAGTGGTAAGAGCAAATTAATATATCTGCAGACTGCAACAAGACTGGCTTATCAGAAACCTCCCTACTCTCAAAGCTTTTTAGTTAACTATGTGTCAGGCAGCAGGGCTCTGTGTAATTTATTTCATGTCTCCTTCAGGAGATGAAGGGTTTGCATCACCCTAGTCACTTAAAGATTTTCTTTTCCTAATGAGAGTGGTGTGGCAAATTTACATTAACTTTGCTTTGATGATTTAGGATCAGACATCTGGGCCGACACTGAAAGGCTGACTGTGATCACATGCAAATGTCTATTAAGGAAGTGAGGCAGTGGAAGAGACAGTAGCAGATCCCAGAACTAATGATAATCATAGTCTTCCTGGTTGCTTCCCCACAATTTGTCTGCCCTTTCCAAAGAAGCATTAGGACAGTCAGATTCCTTGCAATCACTGTCTTTCCCCAATGTTGCTGAGCAGATTACTTCCAGCCTGCTGTATGAATGTGCAGAAGCGATTGTGAAACAAAGTCTGGGGTTCACAGCCTGCCACATTAGAGGGATCACTGCTCTGGGTGATGTGCAACTCTATCTGAGAGTGGCCAGAACTGTAGCCTTTAAAATCAGGGAACCAGAGTAAATCAACCAGAGGCATAATCACTGGAATATTTGACCTAAGTTTAATCAAAATCGTGGACCTACATGACCAGTTACTGGCCACTGGTGGTTACTTAAATTTGAATTATTTAAGTAGACTCATTTTACACATATCTTCTAATTTTATATTTGCCACATTTTAAGAGCCCAATAACCTAAGTGTGCTAGTTGTTAACAGGCAGTGCTATGTATATGGAACACTTTTATCAATATAAAATGTTCTTTGGGACAGTATTCCCTTAAACCTAACATTTAGTGTTTCTGAAATTTGTCAAAGGAAAGTCAAAGTAAATTGTACCATAAAGACATAATCAGGAGATTCCAATGGGAAGATAGATAGATAGATAGATAGATAGATAGATAGATAGATAGATCAGGAGAAGATTTGAAAAGGGAAAATTTGAAAACAATTCTAGAGCTGAAAAGAAAATGAACCTATCATCATAATGAATGTTAGCACTGGTTGAATTGTACTTTAACATACTTCAAAATAGTATTTATTACAGTTAATTTCCTTTAGTAAAAGAAACACATGAATATTGACATGGCCACATGTCACAGAATATTGCTTATTTGTTTTAATGCTGTATATCACTAGAGTGTTATTGAAGAAAATTTAAGTTTTAGGATAAGCCTGCTGAAGAATTTGAGTTGTCTTGTCCTAAAGTCTATAATTCCTCAACTCTCTTCCCTTCCCCTCTCTCTTTCATTTACATATTTATTTTGAGACAGTCTTTTATATCTATTTCTGTTTCCATACAGCCCATACTGGGCTTAAACTTCCTGCCCTCCAGCCTCAGCCTCTGGAGTTTTCAGACTACAGGTATAAGCCATGACAGACTGCTAATTTATTATTAAATAATCTAGAAAATATGCATATACTATTATTCTTCTAAAGAAAATAATACAGAATGCTAACAATTGTAAAAATCTGGGGAGAAAAAAATGGGAATTCATTCCACCTTTCTGTTACTTTTTTTTTACATGATTCAAAATTTTCAGTTGAAAATCTTTGTGACATTTCATCCCAGTGGAATTTACAGAGCTGGTAAGTGTCAAAACTCCCATTTGTATGTGAAAGCCCCTGTGATCACCAGGCCTGGTGAGGTAATATTTCTATTCCTCCGACACTGTCTTATTTACACATGTATATGAGAGATCAACCGAGAGGAATAATTGCATCATGTCTCATGACCCATCAGCCTTTAATTCTCTGTGACTCAATATTCCTAGAGAGAAGAAAGCCTACATGTTGCACAAATGTGAAATCTTTAGTATTCTCCTCCTCTGTCTGCAAACAATCAATTTTGTTATAATCCCCCTGGAACTAATGTCTTTACTGTCTTCTTGCTTTTCCTCCTCTTTACTTTCCAGGCAAGCTGCTGGAATTTACATGTAATATTTGTGTTGGCCCATCAAATATAAGACACCTGGCCTCTCTTGTGTCTGCCCCAGATGGCTTTTGACTCAGGGAGAATAACAGGGTTTTCACTAAGGCAACTTGTGACAGGGTATTTCTCTAAGCAGATACAAGTGTCTTCAGGGCCAGAAAATTTACATAAATACCGCATGCTTTGACTGGGGATCCTGGGGAATCATGTACTGTGTGGCACCTCAAACTACAGAAACTCAAGCATCAAGAAAAGGCTCAAGGATGTAGAAATCATTAGAACCACAGGTTGCAACTCCAGGATGGACTTTATGGGACATCAAGAGAAGGGCATGGATACCCATGCTCAAGAACTTAATGTGTCAGAGAGGCCCTTTGATCAATCATGCAAATTGCATGTCTTTGGGCAAAGTTGCATGGGAAAACAAATATGCCATGAAAAGGAGCACATGGATGCTACGTCATGCATCATGCTAATTATACCTAATGATCTATCATATTGGGGAGAAGGCAGTAGATTTTGTCTGGGATTTCAGCAGGACTGCAGGCCAGTGCTGAATGCAGAGCTGCCAGCATTCACATGCAGATTCAACAACTTGGGTAGATAGAAGACTATGACTGCAAAGAGCTGTGAGAGGATGCTGGCCTCTCCTGGGCTATGATGGAAAAGGATAAGGGCTTAAGATGAATGTTGAATGGATGAGAGTCAAATATGGGAAGGATGATCTCTGCCTTTGTTTTAGGGAAATAGATGGACAAAGCCAAAGTCCATTGACCAAACTGAAATCTAGAAATGCAAAAGGGCCATGAAAATCAAGAGCAAGATTGGGCCTTACTGAATTCAAAGGGCTTTGGAATGCATCCTGGTGAAGACTGGTATGGCTGTAAAGGAATTGATCCAGATGTGGGAGTCAGAACATTGTTTGCAATAATTAAAGCCTCTGGAAAGGATCAGGACACAGGGATTTTTAATTCACATTAAAATATCAAAGGGCCAAATCACATGCCAGAAAGGAAATTGGCATCTGGGAATTAACCACAGAATCAGAAAGGACATCTTACAAGGCAAAATAGAACAGACAGAAGAAATTGATGGAAGAATAAAATCTGGGAGGGATATGTGTATGAAGAAGTTCACAGAAGAAAAGCACCCTTGGTTTAGTCACCTGTAAACAAGTCCTTCCAAAAACAGAGAGAGCAAACTGTCTCCCATGAAGGAGAACCTAGAAATGCATCAGTGATTTGCCCTGGAACACGTATGGTGGGAGAAGAGTAATGAAAAGTAAGGAGGTGGGAACACCCAGTTTGGACAAATTGGCTGAGGTGGGGGCACAAAATCTATGCCAAGCATGACCATAGGGTCATGCCTCGTGAAAAGGGAAAAGGGAAAGCAATTTCTATCCTTTGCAGATACTACTGAGGTAAAGACCAGGGTCAAGAGGGAGGGAGCTTTTTCTGTCCTGAAGAAACAAGTAAAGTCATAAGCAATAGATGTTTCCTATGCTATTTTCTAAGGCTTAGACTCAGAACCAGTTGATACAAGGAGGGTCTGGCCTCAGTGGGAATCCTATTTTATCAGGGATGCTGTGAAAATAGCATGTCTGAGGACAGGGACATGAAGTGGCTGGGGCTGGGTTGTTACAAGAGAAACAGAGAACAGTTTATAGAAGTTTTAAGGCAACATCAAGAACCATAGTGAGTTTATAACACAGCACTGGAAAGAGGCAGTGGGTAGAGGTATGCCTTCCTAAGCAGCTCCTACAGCTTCAGGGCAGTCAGAGAGCCACCTGCCTGCTTTGCTAACTGATGTGTTGGTTAGCATATCTACCTTAAGACACAGGAAACATGGCTTATTATACATGGAATATGATTATGTCCTACATTGGGTAAAGCACACAGACAACATGAACTATACTCAGAAGTACAACCCTTAGTAGAAATCAACAGATTCTGGAAACACATGAATAAAGTGATCAGGTACATTCTCCTCAATCTCAAACCACTTCTACCTTTTGTTCCATCTAGGAGTAGGATTGCATGACTAGTTCTGCTCTTGACAGACAGCTGGATCCAGAAGGGAAACCTAAAACTAAGCATCAGAACTGACCAAACATCCAGACCAGACCATCTCAGCCCATAGGAACACTACAGGACATGCCAAGTGTAATCTAAAAGCTTCTTGCTGACTATCCTCCTGAGATACACTGTCCCAGCAATATAATGTCTTTAGTATCTTCTGAGGTGTTCAGCTACATAAATGCCCTAGTACTTGCAGCACAAACCTCATGGCTATACCTTGAGAAGTGCTAAATTCCAGTGGCTATCTCACTTCTATCTTTGAGAAGATGAGCTTTTTAAAAATGTTCCAGACAGATTCTGACCAACATCACTTAAAGCAATTTTTTTAAGCTGTTCTGGATGCTAAGGGTAGCTGTTTGTTGTCACTAAGAATAACATACTGCGACCTCATCAAAAGGCTACTGGAGCTCAGCCTGTCACCAGAGGGACTTAAATACAATGACACAACAAAGGAGAAAAATATTGCTGACCAACTGATAATCCTATTCGCATACATTTTAATGCACTGATATGAAACTTTTCCATCAAATTGTAATTTTACTGTTTTAATTCTGCCAATCGTTATGTGAGTGCACATAAAACTATAAACAGAATGAGCCTTTCAACCATAAGCCATCCCTAGAGACCTCTACAAGGGGTGCTCTGGGACAGATTTGCTATGCACGCTATATAAAGACCAGAATCCCATGTTTTATTTGATGGTATCAGTGTGTCTCAAGCTAAACTTTAAATAGATTCTGTGATTTTTTTTTTATCTGAGATTTGCAAATTCATTGTAAAAAGCCAGCTGGTCAACAGAAAACAAATATAGCCCCAATTCCTTCTTGGCAGCATGAAGGAAGCTTAATCTGCTCTTTGAATACAGCTGATGGTGTCGCCTGGACCATTTGTGGAAGGTGATGTGAATATCTGGGAGAAAAGTATGGCCTCTGAATC
>NW_021604669.1:3141999-3147210 GCF_004785775.1 Grammomys surdaster | reverse complement strand
GCCATTGTATCATTTGCCAACTGTGTGTCCATATTCAAGTGATGGACTCTCCAAACCTCTCATCCTATCTCATAAAATGAGAAAAATGATATGCTCTATGTCACATTTCATGAGGGACAAGTGAGATGTGTCAAATGAAAGGTCAGAGACTAGTCCATAACTGTGACTCAATGACAGCATTCTATTTTGTACAACTCTGTGTCTACCACAGAGCAAGTTCTTTAAGAGTGTAGACATAAGCTGGGAAGCTGGCTCATTTAAGACAGTGACCATCACGCAATCAGAGGCTCAGAATTCAGATTTCCAGAACCCAAGTAAGAAGTGAAGCATGGCAGTGTGTATCTCTTTACATCAACCTTCTGGGTGGAGGACATGGAGATATGTGGATTCCTAGATCCCATTGGCCATCTAGACTAGCTAATTAATTAGATTCAGGTTCAGTGAGAGATTGTATTTCAAAAACACAGACAACTATGAAGGGTAAGGGGAACACTGAATGTCAACCTCAGCTTCTATATGCATGTGTAAACACACATGTACATGCATACACATATGTACTATACACACACATGCACACACACACACACATACACATACAAATACACACATATACACACAAAAAATCTAGATATAAGGTCGGGTATGGTGGTATGTGCCTTAAGCCCAGTATTTAGAGACAAATGCAGAAGCTAATCCTTTCCTATGAATGCTCATACACAGTTTGTGACTTCAAGTACAATCCTGACATCTGTAACATTGGTTTTGTTATACCCAACCCAGATCCCCCACAACTCACAGACTCTTGAGCATGGTTCCTAATGAAACAGCAGATTACTTCTCTGAAATATTCAACTTAATATTTCATTCTCCTGCAGGTAACCTATATTGCCCTCCATATCAGAACCTCAGAATCTTTCAATATTCAACATGTCCCTTCAATATAAACAATACCTCCAGAAGTTGCCAGACCAATTTTTATTGTCATCTGCTTTCTTCAGGATCTCACCAAAACTCAACTGGAAAATAAACACTAAAACACCAGTGAGGATACGAAGGAGATTCTCTGACATCTCTGGGTAAATGAAGAAAATGTATGAAAGGTAGTTTGCCAAGCACACTCTTAATATACCATCTTAGTATACCATATAATATACTCTTAATATACAATCATATCCCTTGGAATTTATCTAAACTAGATGAACCCCTGTGTCCATTTCAAAAAGTAGAATGTATATACAAATATTTATGAAATCTTTATTCATAAACACCCAAACTTAGAAGCATTGAATATGTAAATGAACAAATAAGCAGATTGTGGCACTTCCAGAAGACAAAATATTATTCAGCACGAAAAAGAAATGGGTTGTCACATCTTGAAAAGGCACATAAGAGTCTTAAATGTATATTATTAAGGAAAGTAAGCAATCGGATAACTGAGTGATTTCAACTATAAGAGAAAAAAGGAAAACTATGAAAAAATAGAAAAGGGCACTGATTCTGAGAGATTTGGGGCACCAGCTCACACACTGGAAAATACAACTCATTATACCCAAACCAACAAAACATTCATCAAGATTGACTCTCGATATAAACTACAGAATGAGTGGTACTGGCACATTTGTGTAAGTGCATCAGTTGAAAAGAAAGTACTTCTGTGAAGTCGAACAGTGATATTTCTAGCGCCTGCTTACTATATGTTACAGTGGTCCAGCTAAGCCCAGTCTTGTGGAACCCCAGAAGAAAGTGATGAATTCCACCCCCTGATGGGTGAGGAGAGGCTTATCAGATGAGATGGAGATTGAGATGAATCTGGACCAGTGACGAAAGGGAGTACATGTGCGTGCGTGCGTGCGTGCGTGCGTGCGTGCGTGCGTGCGTGCGTGCGTGCGTGTGTATGCGTGTTAGAGAGATAGGGGATAGAAAATATCATTGTGACAAAAGTGTAAATGAATCCCCTAGTCTCTTTTGGGGGACATGTCACCTTTTCTCCCTTGAAAGCCAAACTCAGGACTCAGAATATCTTCAAAGGAAACTTCTAGGCCTGGACACATTCTTCAATTCTGCAATGCCTGTCTCCCATTACATCCCATTGTTTCAACTTAGCCTCCATTTTAACTTCACATGGGACACATCTTAAAATAGCATACTGATTTTATTTAAGTCTAGGTGTACATAATATATTCCACTGACATCCCAGAAGTTCAAGCATATACATTAGTCACTGGATTTTGAATTAAAGGATCCAGAGGGATGTTGAAATAAACCATGCAAACAAAAAGGAAAGGGCAGACTAGGAATTCCAGCGAATGCTTGCCCCTCATTTTTGGTTCTGTAGTTAATAACATATTAAAAAATAAATAGCTGATAATTTGTCTTCTTACCTGAATAAGTATAGAAGACTTGATTTGCCCTAGATTTATTGCCATCTTTATTATTAATCCTAATAACTATTTCTCAATATAGCCAGGTTTGCAGCCAAAATATGTTGGCAACAAACCTGGCATTAATAACTACCTAGATCCCCTAAAGAAGTCAACTCCCAGGTTTAATCACACACAGGTTTAATCACTTCCTTGAAATTTTCAGATGAGTGGTAAAGAGCCCTTGGTAAACAAGGGGGTGATGTTTAGTTTGTGTGATTTATAAGCCATTTAAAAAAAATCAGTAACTCATTTTTAAACACACTTCACAAGAGTCTTATGCAGTGTGATAGGAAAATAACATGTTTGTAGGCATCAAACTACTGTGAAGATCAGCTTCTGGCTTTCATTCAGGTTTGCGGTGCAAATAAGAGCAGGTTCTGGCTATCTCTGTGCCTCTTCTCCTCACCTGTCATTGTGGCTGACAATAGCTTTGACATACACAGCAACAAAGAGCATGACCCAAGAGGGAAACTTCTTCAGCCCTGGCACACACTGGGGCTTAGAAAGAACTTGCCTTCTCTTTCCCCTTCTTCAGCACTGCTTGATAACTCAAGGCTAAAATGTCCCTTAAGGACAATTTTATGGTCGCTCTTTACTTTCAATATTCATGCAATTTAAAAAGCAAGAGGAAACAAAAAAATAAAAAGCAAGGGAACCTTATTGTGTCATTCAGAAGCAATTCTATAAATAACCATCCTATTCCTCCCAAAGGCCAACAAAAGCTTACATGCTGAAATGCCACATTTGATGGATTCTACGCTGGCCCCAGGATTTCAAAGATAATCTCATCTTTATATATTTCCTTTAAACAAACAGAAGAGGTAATTTATTCTTCAGTGTGTTTTATGCTCTTATTTAAAATCAACAAGGTTTCATAAAAACTACCATCTCATCTGCCAGCAGTATCACCTCAGTTCTGATGATGCGTGCCCCAGAAACCTATTTCCAGATAACTTATATCCAATCTTTCAAATAGAAAATACTTCCATATTTAATTTCATCAATGTCAGAAGTGAATTATTTCAGAAAGCTCTCTACTTCTTTATTGTAGCCAAATCTATATAGAGTGTAGCTTAGTTTTTTGCTTGGAAATTCATTTCTTTGCTTCTGAGTATGTCCTTGCTTAGGGCTGTCACACATGCTCTCCTAGAGCCCCCCTCCCAAAACACAATCATCTCCTAAGTGTGCCATGCATAGGATCCAAGGTGCTACCTAACAAACACTGTTACCCCATGGTCTATTCCATGAGATATGCCATTTAAGTAAAAGTCTGACTCTAGCACCTTGGTTTTGGCTCCAGAGTCTGGAGGGATAGCTCTGTGATTCAGAGTACATGCTGCTTTTGCAGTGGACTCGGCTTCAGTTCCTAACACCCACATAGCACCTCCAAATTATTTGTAACTTCAGTGTGAGGAACTACAACATTATTTTCTGGTCGTTGGGAGCACTGTATACACATAATCCATATACATACATGGAGGCAAGCAATAACACATGTAAAATGAAGATAAATAAATCATTTTGTAAAGTAAAATGTTGACTCTGTCTTCTTATTGATAGCATTCAGGCCACTCTTCAATCAGAACAAACATCAACTAATCTCCCCTCCCCATGCACCATGAATTATAATAAATTTTGTTTGGTTTTATTTGTGTTATCTTGTTGTTAATAAGAGTCCCACATGAGATGAAAATTATTGCTGCTTCAGAGATTTAGAAATAGTTAATGCAAGTTAAATAATACATTTGATGTGCTGGATGGCCCAGGGAGGACTGAGATTCTAACCAGGACCCTCAGAAGAATATTGCTGAATCCATACATGGCAGGAGGGGGGTGTAGGGCCAAAAAAAAAAAACCAGCTATAAAGGACATCTAATGACTTGAGAGATGAATCAGAAAAAGTTGGCCTGGAGTAGCTGTGGAATCCCAGAATGGCAAAATTCAACAAGTATGCTCAGAGAAGAGGCCACACCCACAGGTTAATGGATAATATAATGATTGTAACTATAGACATACATATACATATTTCTAAATATAACCTGTTCAGTTCATATGCTACCTGTATGTGTTTCAGGGCTGGCTGACTGGCAATGAGGAATAAATTGCTGTGTTCTTTCCCAAACAGTAAGTTTTTACATAGAACAAATCCATGTGACTATTTTAATATATGTGTTGGATTCTTTTATTTATCAGTGTCTCCATCTATTTTTTTCAGCAAATGGCAATATTTCACTCTTATTTGCATTCATGGTTTTGAGAGACAAGCAGTGAACAGTGCAGCTAGAAAGGAAAAGAAAGATATGGCAATGTGACCTGGCTTCCAGGCACTCCAAAGGTTAGGGGAACCTTTGTGCAGCAACGTGTATTTCTATGTGTTTTTTAAAGGATTCCCTAAGGATCTAGTTTGTGTCAAAAGTAGGCTGGGTGAGTTCCAATTGAAATAGTACGGTGGAGTTGGTAGGGGATTTCTCTACTGTGTACCATTCACAAAGTTCTTGTGTCAGCTCATAACAAACAGGACATAGATACCATGTTCTTCTGAGAACTGTTTCTGGCTGATAACATTTCCCAGAAATATTGGAGAAGAAATGTGGCCAAAGACAGTCCAACAGATCATCACACAATTCCAGACCCTTGTGTTATAGACCAGGTAGGGTCCAGAGTCTTATGAATAATCTGGCTGTGACTAGAGCTGCTATAACCACATGTCTGTCATATTCCTCTCCTCTCCTCTCCTCTCCTCTCCTCTCCTCTCCTCTCCTCTCCTCTCCTCTCCTCTCCTCTCCTC
>NW_021604669.1:3113852-3141599 GCF_004785775.1 Grammomys surdaster | reverse complement strand
CCCCTCCCCTCCCCTCCCCTTCCCTCTCCTCTTCCTCCCCTCCCCTCCCCTTCTTCCCTCCTCTGTTCTCCTTTCCTTTCTCTCTCTCTTCCTTTCTCTCTCCTCTCTCTCCCCTTTCTTTCCTCTCTAATTCTCTTCCTTCTTTCTCTACTTCTCTAATTTCCTGACCTTTTTAACAAACAGAAAACTTCAGTCACTGACTCTCAGGAATCCTACTTCTGGCTATGTGTCTCAGGAACCTGACCAAAGACACAGATTAGCAAGATCCTTCTACAAAAACCAAGGAGTTGCCTAGGGTCCCTGAGCCAATAAGTATCAGAACTGAGGTGACCACTCCAGCTATATTATCCAGGACTGAGTAAACTTCCCAGCATTACCATTTATAAACCGTACAATCCTAGGAAAGATGGAGTAAATTGGTAACTCTAGTTGGAACAGGTATATAATCCAAAATATGCTTTCCTCTAAAGATTTGTTGTTGTTGTTGTTGTTGTTGTTAATATAACTCGGTGCGATGTATACTCAGAAGACATGCTATGTTGGCACCAAGAATGCACATGCCTGGATATTCACAGTTCCAATGAAGCCCTCATCCCTGTGGTTGAAAATATATCCTTCACTGGAAACTAACTGTAAGAGAATTGGGGACTCTGTGATGACTCTGGTAAGGTTTAATAGGAATTTTTCATTTAATTTTTCCAAGAAAAGTGACTGTATATTTTATTACATGTTCAAAGGATCCTTGACATTATAAGGATTAAGAATCACTATCCAGGAGGACAAATGGCTCTTATCTTTGCACTAAGCAGTACAGGGTGGCTCAACTGGTGCTCTGTAATTACTGATCTCAATAGGAAACAACTCACAAGAAATGCTAAAATACCTGTCCCTGGGCAGCCATCTACTATATGGCTCAGTCCACCCTATTCTAAGTCATGGGAATTAGTATCTCCTCTATTAAATTGCAACTTGAAAGACTTTTGCCCAAGTTGGCAGAAAACACAGGCAGGGATAGCTGCCTCAGAAAAAGAAGCCACCATATCTTAGACCAGACTTCAGTGTGCCTTTCAACCAAATACCCACCTTCTTACCAGGCTGGGCTAAGCTGCACTACAGTAGAGCTATAGTTATCGACTTTTAAATTGAAAGTAAAAAGCGGCATTTCATTATTGGAGGTTTCTGGTATTAATTCCTTATATTTTTATATTTATTGCATGTTTTTGAGTGTTTGATGAAGCTATAAATACAGCAAAGTCCAGGCACCTTTATTCTTATCATCTTGTAAGAGAGAGTCATTAAGAAAATAATTTAATACATCTGTAATACAATTTCAGAGGAGAATACAACCATGAACACTATAGATAAAGTAACTCCTTTGTCTTGAAATGTGGAGAAGCTTACAGAGAGAGCTCTATGAAGAAAGGACCTAGATGAGGAAAGAAATGAGCTACAGGGACCGTAGAGACAATGTGACTCTGCCAGTGGTTTAATCATTATTTGTAAAGTCCCTAAGACAAAAGGAAACTTACATAGGAGGAAAATTTATTTTTGATTTTCATTCTGTATGGGAAGAGACAGAGACCTATAGAAGAGTGTTGTTCTTAAAAGTAATTACAAACTTTATTACCATATACTAATTTTAGAAATTCACGAGTTTATGACTTTTCATTAATGTATGTAATATACTTTGATCACGCTGACCTCCACATTACTCTCTCTTGTCCCCCACCTCCACTCTTGGTTCTCTCATCTCTTCCCAAATAATGCCAATGCTTTAGCTTATGAAATTACATGCACCTTAGAAATTCATCAGTGGAAATTTATTTAATACCTGTTAGAACATTTTAAAATTTCATATTTTGCATCATACAATGCACTGGTCACCTCCCTCTTTCACTCCCTACATCCCTCCACCTCCCAGCCTCCTTCAAATATTTTTCATCTCCTGTCATGTCTCTTTTTTATAACTCATTAAGTTCAATTACTGATATTTATAAGTACATATGTGTGGGGGCATCATTCAGTGGAAAATAGGCAACTTACCCATGACCACCTCTCCCAAAGAAAAATATCTGTCCCACCCTCAAGGCATGTCAACTGCCATTAACTCCTCAGCCAGAATTGGGTCACTGGGAGCTCCTTTCTCACTCTGCATACTTCTCTTAATTGACTTTCTTGGAGTGATCACTTCTATACTCGTTCTCTCAATTAATGTCTGCCCATGGCTTCTTAATGCTACCTACTCACCCAAGAACTTTTTCCTGAGTTTTCTAATATATCTCTACTACCTAAAATACACACGAACAGAGACTTTAAATTACTTTTTCAAAGAGAAGTCATGACTTCCCCCTTAAAACCTTCCATTGCAGCCTTATGCCTTCCAACCAAAGTCAATGATAAGCCCCGTGTGCCAAGACAAGACAGTCATCCTTGTCTTCTCTCCTACCTGGTGTATTGAGTCTTCCAGCAAAGTCCTCCGAGTCCAGTGACTTAGCACATCTCAAGTTCCTTCTATGGCCTCCATTCCCACTGCCTTCATGAGGCAGTGCATCTTTGCTTCTATGTACCCTGCAGTTCCCAGTCCAGCCACTGTCTCTGGCCTCCACACCTCCTATCTCCTCTCAGTGTTCTCAATATACTTCAGACAGAATGGGAAGCTTCAAATAATACGTAGTTAGCTGTATTTCTCACTGTAAAATTTGCCCACAACTCACATTCACATCCAGACAAAACTAAATTCCTCTGTAGGGTTCTCATGACCCTGTTTGGCTCTGTGCTTAACCATCTACCCTTTGATTTTTCAATCCTTACCTCAAGCCTACCAGAGGTACTTCACACCCTTACACTCCTTACATTCCTCAGTGTGCCTTGCCCTATGCAACTTCTGGTTGCCACATTGGTTTTATCTTTTATTTGAAACATCTCACACCTCCATACTCCATGTTTGTCTATTTAGCATCTACCTGCCATCCCTGTCCCTTTTTAGATACTTTTCCTTCCAAGAAGACTCCTGCACCATCAAGTCAAGTTGAACCTGGATATCCTTCTAATCTCCTATCATAGTGCATCCTGGCAAGACACTTAACCATGACTGACCACAGTGATTTCTCCACTCTGTTTCTCTTCATATTCTGTACATTTCTTAAGGAGAGAAGGATTATATTCAGTCCCCTAAGCTTCTAGACTAGAATACGGGTCATAAAGTGTACTCAGGAAATGGATGTGGACCAGATGAGTCATGTTGAGGGACATAGTTAAGTTGTTTCAGAGTCAACACTAGATTATCTGTTTTAGACTGTTTAGATAGTTATATGTGTACTGTCTGTGTGTTTTCTGTATGTGTATGTAACTGTGTGTGTGTGTGTGTGTGTGTGTGTGTGTGTGTTACAGATAGTCAAAACCAGGGCTTTGTGCAAGAGAGACAAACATGTGATAACTGAACTGTAATGTTTATGCTCTTATCCATTTTTCCATACTAGGTAGAAGGTGACCCCATATTCTAAACTCATTAAAATGTTCTAGCCCAAGAAGAATAAATATCTAGACACAAAAGTATTCAAACACTCAAGTTAAAGCTGAAGCCAAGGGGATTTAACTGACTGTTGGGGAGAAAGAGAGGAGTTGTCATGCCAAAGAAGGCCTTTCCTTGAGACATTACCAGGAAGCACACCTGATTGTAAGAGGTAGAAAAGTCTGAGGAGGACAGAGTCAGAACCATCTTTGCTATTTCAGCTGTATTCATGTTCAGACAGAAACTTCCTGCTGGCAGCTGTGGTCCAGAAAAACGCTTCCTCACAGAGAAACACACGGCTCTGCCTCTGGAACAGTCATGTGCTCAATGTTCACTCCTGCCTCAGGATGGTACACACCCCTTCTCTTTGGTATCCTTACCAATCCCCCATAGCTGCAGACCGTGAGCTTGGAGACTGTGATATGACTTCAACATCTGCCTTAGTAAAACAAAAATTAGAAAGAGAGCTCTCAGGGGAAAAGAAACAACCTCCCTGCATCATGAAGCCAAACAAAGAAAACTATAAATTTTATTAAAATATGAGGCACAACATCAAAGACTGGAGTGGAAAAAATGTCTAAAATATAACAAGAGTTGACACCAAGCAGCCAGACCTCCCAGTGAATGCCAAGCCAGGACTCTTCCAACAGTATTCGTTTAGGCTTCTATGTCTCAGTCTTATGAAGCATTTAGTCTGGGTGGTCTTAGGATCCAACTGCCAGGACATTCATAGTACATCAGAGGGATATAACATGTAATGAATAATAACTGTATTTATTATTGAGAATATCATTGTTTGTCTTCTGAATCATTCTAAATGTTGGGCTCATCCCTTCCCTAGAGTCCAGCAGTCTTGTATTCATACATACATTCATTCACTCAACAACCATGTACTCAACTCACATGATAAGAGGACCTGTTATACTTCTGGGAGTCCCCAGAAGGAACATTATATTCATTTATTAATCCATTTATTCAATATACATACACTGAGCACATCTCACTTGAGAGAATTTGCTCCACCAATGGAAGTCCTACAGTGAATGTTTTAAAGTACTGTACAGAAAGGCATAGCAAAGAAGAGACCTGGTTCAGAAGTAGGTGACAAATGGCAGATTAATTTTCTCATTAAGGAGACACTGGTGCTATAAACAGAATAGGTTTGGAGCAATCATTTGCTTATGGAAGAAAGGAGGATTCCAGGAAGATGCAGCTTCATGGACTGCTGAATATGAGCAAAAAGGCCCAATGTTAAAAGCGACTATTGTGACAGGTGAGGACAGTAATTGAGGATATGATGAGAGGCTGACTCAAGGTGGGGATAGGGCTAAGGTTCAGAGAACGGGTTTCAGGCTTTAATCCAAGTTATAAAAGCACAGAAGAGCTTTGGTTTATCAAATCTGGTTTTAATTTTCTATCCATTTAGCCAGCTACAAACCAGAGGATCACCAGGCAGGTCAGCATGTTAGCTTAGAGTCCGATTGATTAGTTCAGGTTAAGAGTGAAGGGACCAGGCATAGAGTGATTGTAGTGAGTCTGAAAAAGTAGCCAGAATGACAACTATCCCTTTCCCTCCTTTTCCCTCAGTGCTCCCCAGACCCTACAGTGCTCCATCCAGACATTCATCTGAGAGATGAGGCCATATGTTCACTTCTCTTGCATCATTATCATACTACAAGCTACCTCCTGTTCTCAGCATCCCAGCCCCCACTGCCTGACAGTGAGCCACGCTCACCTGCGAGCTTACCTATCAGGCCATCCTATATTTCATCTGATCTAGCTTTTCTAATCTACCCTCCACTCTGCAGCGGAAGAGATGAGAGTATTCTGCACAACTACTGATCTTTCCATAGCTTCTCACAACCTCCAGAGGAAAGGGAGCACTTTAGAGGCTGGCTCATGGATTCTCTGTGATGTCACCTCTTCATGTCTTACCAATATCAGTTGACAACATTTGTGCAGGACTTTGTAGCTCAGCCCTGCCTTATACTTCCTTCATAGCACTTCCATTTCTGTATCCCTCCCTCCACTCATTTGCCTCCCTTCCATTCTCCATATTCAAATTCTTTCCTACCCAAGGTTAGACCTCCTCTGCTATTCCAACCTTGATAGCCTATCCCAGGTAATGATTAGAAGACCTTTCCCTGGACTCATATAACCTTGAGCATTACTTGTTGCACTCTTCTTAGTTTCTATGTCTGATACCCCTAAAATGTTTAGTTTATTTAAAAGGTCCTTTCACAGCTCATAGTGGAACCTCGGCCTCTGACATGGGGAAGAAGAGAGAACAGAGAAGTTTCCATAATGTCTTCACACCAAATGATCAAGATCCTACTCCATCTATATCATAGGTAGAGGGCTACAGAGCACTGGTTCATACTGTCAGTTTCCTTTGTGATGTGAGGGCCATCCTTTATGACAACTTCAGAGATGTCTCTGCAGCCACCTAAAAATGATTCATGTTTAAGCAGAAGCATTCAACATTGCTGAGCTCCCAGCATGTTCCAGGAAACTGAAAAACATTAGCAATGCCATGGATTCCCACTAATTCTCTCAAATAATATTTGAATTTACATATACACCTGCCAGTTAGTTAAATAAAGGACTTCTTGTTGTCTGGGCAGTGTAGCAAACATTTTACCTGGACGGGAGGTGGATAAGTTATCCAACTAGTCTGAAATGCCAAAGATCATATTCAATACCCTTGCTTCACAAGGAAAGAAAAAGGTTCCTCATGGTAGTGGTAGCATCAGACATTGAAGTGTGTAGTTTCAACATGTTGTGAGGTTTGAAGAAAAGGATAGATGTAGGACCAAAGATGGAAGACCAGCGATATAACCTCAGCTGAGAGCATAGGTCAGTATATTTGAGCATTGAGAGTTAAGCAGGGATATCAAAATCCTCCAGGTAGTTTACAGATTATGAAATCAAGGTCTGGAAATGAGGGACAAGTCAACAGTCCTATAAGCAAAGTGATGTCAGAGGCAGAATCCATTTCTGAATCAGAACCACAGCCAATTCTAAATCCCCCTTAGACTCTCACATTTAAACAAAGGTATTCTCTCTCCCTCCCCTCCCCTCTCCTCCCCTCTACTTTCCCCTCCTCCTCTCTTCCTCTCTCCCTCTCTCTCCTTCTCACCCTCTCTTTTCTTTCCCTTTTTCCCCTTGCCTTCCTTCCCCCCTCCCTCCCTCCCAAATTATAATGTCTCTTTTGTAAGTAAAATACAGCAAAGAAATGGATTTAGGGCATTTAAAATAATTCTGAAACCTTCTAGAACTTGCAACTATACTTTTCATTGGGAAGTCACATGTTTTATTGTTTGTTTTGTTTTTTACTTTTTTTTTCTACTTTACATCTTCTGAGGCTACCTTCTAGGAAGGCAACCATCATTATGATACCTTACAGAGAAGGCAAGTGGCCAAGGGAATACAATGATTTACTGAAGGTCACAGTAAGCTAACAAGAAGAGGAAACAGGGTTTTGGAGTGCACCTCATTTGATATTGTGTAATTAAGGCCAGGCATGTTGCTCATTTTCTAGAAGAGAAATGAGCGGGGGTGGGGGAACAGAGGAGGGGACAGAAGAGTGTGTGTTCATGTGCTTTTGCTGAGTACTTTATAGACCATGGGAAGGGTTTTTTATTCCAGTTTTTTCTTTTTGCTTTTGCATAGCTACTACTTTACTCCAAGTGTTCAGTATCTACTGTGAGATTGACTCCAACAACAGTATGCTACAAATGAGGAAACTGAGGCAAAGGAGAGTCTACCACTCTAGCTTCCAGTCCTCATAGGACATGGGTTGAATTATAGGCTTCCTGAAGCCAGATTTCCTATTATATGAAAACTGAGTAAAAAGGGGGAAATGGAAGGAGGAGAAATATATCCGAAGTCCGAAATATTTAGCAACCATTATATGAAAGCCATTTAGGCTCAGATTCTAACAATTCTAAAGTGTCCCTTGTGAAGAAATGAACATATTGAGACTATGTTTGTGCTTGCTGCACTGAGACAGGAAAACACCAGGTACAGGCTTTGTGATGCCTTTTTCAGGACAGGTGGCCAAACTGATGGCCCATTCTCTCAGCATCATTCACCATAGCTTGTGGGATCACAAGAGAGGCATCGTAGGAGAAGACCATGCCCTCATGGAGCATAGAGTCTAGAGAGAAGAGATATGTGTAACAAGCAATGACACAGCACAGTCTGTCAGTCACACCAGGTACAGAGTGTCAAGGAAGCACAGGAGAGGATCAGAGAAGGCTCCAGATATGATGGAGCTTTTGAACTGGGCCACAAAAAAGAAGAAAGTGAGAAACGGTTACTCTGCAGAGACACCAGCATGGGCAAAATCAGAAGCACAAAAGAGCAGAGCACAGGCCTGGCTCATTTCAGAGATTGCAGTTCCCTCAGCAGTGAGATCAAGCTGTACATATTTGGTCAGGTTCATCTAATAAATCTGGCATTATGGAGCAGAGTGGGATTGAGGCAACTGCAGCTTGCAAAGACTCCACAGTGTATGCAACACTTAAAGGCGCCCTCACTTTGTGCAAATATCTCTTCACACTATCAGATATTTGGTCCCACTCTGTGTTACACAGAACAAACACTGTTTGGAGAGAGAGGAGCACCGCCTTCCATGGCAAAGCTAGCTCGTGACCTTCAGCAGTCATAAACAAGGAGGAGACAAAGTATTTCCCCCAATAAAGCCCTCTTTATATTGCCCAGGTATCTCTGGAACAAGACAATATCCCAGCCACGACTCGATAAGTTCCACTCTTTCCATAGGTGATACCTGTGTAATACCTTGCTAATCTGAGGAGTTTTTTTTTCTTTTGAAAATGATGACTTTCTTAAAATCACATTAGTCATACATAAGATTTTAAAATCTTGCCCCATTTGTATCCTCTGCCATTACATTTTATTATGATGAGAACCTAGCAAACTCTAAGTGTTGCTAGCATCACATTCTGTAGATGAAAAAAAATCCCAACAAGACAGGAGCAATTCAAGGTCATACAACAGGTATGATGAAAGCAGAGTTCAGACCTGTTTGTTTCTGACTCAAGAATCTTGCCCTCTTTCCTCTACACTACAATGTAGCATCTCCCTATAATATATTGTCCTCATTGTCGTATAAATCCCCAGATGAAATGCTGGCTAGATCACATTCTCTTGGGTAACATAACTACATCATAAATTAAAAGCCCAATTAAAGAACATACCTTTTTAACTGGGACTTACCACAGTCCCCTGAGGCTAAGATATAAAAGCAGAACCCTTTCACAGTCAGTGGCTATCCATCTTGGAAATTCTTCAGAAATCTGCTAAACTCTATGAGGAGCTTTTGAATAAAATTACTCAGCTAACACAACTCCCTCCCCTCGGGTCTTCTGGTGTTCTTCTCCCAGAAGAACTGGGTTAAATCATGTGTCAAACTCCAGCCCTCACTATAATCCAAAGAATGCAGATAAAAGTCCATCAAACATCAGGTGCATCCAGGCTTTAAAACAAACTTAACATTGGGAGCATTGGAGCCCAGTGGAAAACATTGCCCTCCTGGATTTTATGAGGGAATTGAAGTGGAGTTCTCTTCTCCAGCTGTCTGAAAGTAGGATACTTCATCAGTAGCCAAGGGCCAGACAGAGGGTATCTCTAACCCCATGCAGTGTTTGTTTTGCTGGCATCAGGGAGGGAGAAAAAAGTAGGTGAAGAGAATGGAGGGGGGTATTCTCTTCTCCATTCTGGTTAAAATTTTATTTCTGTTAACATCCAGTCCCCCAATGACCAAAACATCTTATCTGTAGAACAGTAAACTTCAGGCATACCCCAAACCTTAAGAGTTACTACTACCTTGTCTAAACATTCCCTGCATTGGTTGTGTTTAAATCTTGCTGTACATATAAAGAGCTACTGTGTGTTTTAGTCCCTTTCCGGCAAACAGCTGAACTACAGTGCTCTCCACCCAGAAAAGAGATGGTCTCTGAGTCAGCTTGCCCCACATAGAACAGAGACCATAGCCCCTCCACCTCTACAAGGTCTTCTTTTGAGCCTGCCTGGGTTCAGTGGCTCAGAGGACCTGAATAGGTCCGAATAAGCCCCTTAGGACCACCACATTCACACAGTCACATTTAATTGTCCTTCTTGTCTCTCAGGACTTGCCCTCATGTGGGACAAAATCAGAGGACAGGGGTATCTGGGGAAAAAAAATAAAGATTAAAAAAAAATCGCAGAAGAACCCCTACTCAGTAATAGAAAGCCATCCAACTAGCAACCACACTTCCAGAAACGTCACTGTCACAGAAAGAGTTTTACAGCTGGTGACCCCCACAGCATTCTCACCTACCTGTCTCCCACTGCAGGGCTCTCTCTCACACGTCCTAGGGCCCTGTTCCAGCTCTGGTCCCGCTCTCTTCTGGTCTCCTTTTCCAGCAGCCAACACGGGCAGCGACTGTGGGCGGACCAAGGAGTCAGCGGCACCTGCAAGCTCTGTCTCAGGTCTCTACTGAGAGATTGCCTGGAGGAGGAGCAAGCGGATGCTGCCCTCACCGCCACCGCCACTGCCACTGCCGCCGTGGTGCTGATGCGGTTGCTATGGTTATGGAACTCCGCAGCTGCCCCCTCTTGGTGCAACAGCTGCCCGGCCACCGCGGCCTCCTGGCAGCCGGAGCTAACGTGCCCGAGGCAAGGTTGTGAATGTGGTTAAGGGAATTCTTCCCCCGCCTAGGAGAAGACTGGGAGCCTGTACTTGAGCTGTGGCTGGGTCTCACCTCCAGCGCCCTTGCTCTCTTTCCCACGCCAGAACCTAAGGCCAGACTCCAGCAACACACAGAGCACGCTCAAGGCCTAGAGAGCCCTCCCTGCCGCTCAGCTCTGCTCCTGCAGCCTCTGCGCACCGCGGTAGGCTGCTCGACTAGCTGGGAGGCGCCGCTCGCGTCCCCCACCTCTGTCCGCCAGAAGAGCCCAGGCGCACTAGGCTGCCCTGCGGCCAAACCCCGCCCGCTCGCAGGCTCTCCTGCCAGCCCGCCCGGCCTGTGGAGGGCGCAAGATGCTGGGCCAAAGAAGTCTGTCCTCAACCAGCCTAAGCTGGCCAGGAGCATGCTCAGTCTCCACGCGCGGATTGTCCTCCAGAGCCAAGAGAGCGATGCAGTTACAAGGAAAGGTTTCTTTCAGACCCCAGGGAAGAGAGGTAATAAACTTGGGAGAAGTAGGGGATGCAACAAGTACATACCTAAGTAAGTAAGTAAGTAAGTAAGTAAGTAAATAAATAGTCTGAAAGCGGGAAGTGACCCATACCACCACTACTAAATATGCAATGGTCATTAGGCAGCAACTCATTCATCATTTGCAGATGTTCTTCATGCTAAACACTGAGGGTTCAGAAGTGTGCCAATTTGGTCCATGGAGAAAATAAGAACAATGGAAAAACGTAAGCCAACTCAAATCTACTGGCCATTCTTCGGCGGGCAGTGTGCTTGGGAATGTATCATCTCACCATGACTGTGTCAAGAAGTTCTTGTGTCCTACTTGTTACAGGTGACAGAACAGCCTTAAAAGTGGAACCAGTGCTAGGATTTGGAAGCTGAGTGTTCTGTCTGTAAGGCTAAGCTGCAGCAGTTCCCATGGGTGGGATAGAATGTCCGATTGATTTATAAGGGGGATGTGAAGGAAAGACACTTGCAAGAAGGTGCAAGTATACCCAGAAGTGATGGTAATGAATGGGGAAGAATATTCCAGAATGAAAGGGCAGGCAACCCCTCCCCAAACTAGATAGACAGGACTGTTTGATTTTGTTTTGCCCTTTTTTCCACAGGGAACACCCAGTATGGCTAGAGCAGAGGGAGCCAGGGAAGGGGAGACAAGAGCTTGATACACTCCAAGGACTGGAGGAGCCAAGACAAAGTTAGATTTGACCTTGAACACAGTGGGACACAGGAATTTAAGCAAGGGAAAGGGTAGGTCATCATGTAAAGACAATTGCCTACTTGGCAGTGAGTATCAAGGTGCCAAAGGGTTACCCTGAAGGTGCTGTTGGTACAGAGAGCAGAGCAAATGACCCATCTGCTTTGCTGATCCTCCCCATAGCATCCAGCCAAGCCCAGAACAATGCATACCCAAGTAAATACCGGGAGAATGACTAATAAAGGATTATTTGTTTCTCCATCAGGGAAAATGAGTGTTGTCCTTTTGCAAATATTTGTCCTTGAAATATGATTAAAACCAGATGACATCTATTTGCATTTCAGTTCTATGCAACCTTACTTTGGAAAGTCAAAGCTAGCCTCTGGGGTTTTTTTTTTCCTTGCACTTCCTGATCCCAGCAGAGTAGGTATGCTGAGATTATTGTTCCTTGCATTGGAATAAACATGTTTCAAGCATCTAGATTGGAAAGTTCCATGATATGTTAAATGAAGAAAGCAAAGTACAGGATAATGTTTCAAACAGCATAGCTCTCATGGATTAAGGAACGAAATATCCAGGCAAATTTGCATTTTCTTGTCTTGTATTGGCATAGAAATGCACTGGGGGTGGGGGGGGCTAGGTAAGAAACTCTGAGAAATAGCTAAGGCAGGTAAGGCTAGGAGAGAACTGAATGGACAGGTTTGGAGTGGGAATCAGACAAAGCACTTCTATGTAAAACATTTCATGGTGGGAGAGAGAGGATCTCATATACTCCATCCAACCCTCAAAATTTCTATGTTGCCAAGGCTGATCTTGAATTCCTGATCCTCCTGCCTCTATCCCCTGAGGACTGGATTACAGACTAGTATCACCATGCTTGACTTCTGTAAAACCGTTTAACGTCTGAACCAAAAAAAATATATATTACATAGTGTGTACACAGGTAATATGACACATTCCAAACAGATGCATCACCAGACCTACCTCTGTCCCCTTTATGGCAAAACGGCATTAAGCATAAAGCCCCTCCTCTTAAAACCCTACCTGTGATCAGCCATTATGATACTCATCAGTCTCTTGGCTTGCGTGATAGCATCTGGAACCAACCATCCCCTGATATTATACCCTCCTGATAGCTAGACCCATTCACTCCTTAGCTGGTGCATTTGTCTGACTTTGTTAACTTGACTCAATCTAGAATCACCTGGGAAGAGAATGCCAATGAAGGATCTTCTAGGTCTGGGGAATTACCTTGATTGTGTTAATTATAGTAGGGAGACCTGTTCACTGTGGGTGGCACCATTCCCTAGGCAGGAAAATCTGCCCACTGTCGATAGCACCATTGCCTAGACAGAGTATAGTTCTCAGTTACTGATTGTGGATGTGATTTCATCAACTCCCTCAAGCTCTTGTTGTGTGACTTTCATGCTATGATGGGCAATAGCAGAACTGTGAGCTAAAATAAGTCCATTGTACCCTAAGTTGTTTTGTCAGGGTGTTTTATCAAAGCAACAAGGGATTAAAACTAAGACAATTCTCAAAATCTGACAATTGGATAATACAAATGACCTGTAAGAAGTCCCACAGAGGTCCACAGTGAGCCTCAGTAGAAATGAATCTAAAACGAAAATAGCAATTGCTACTCTTTGCACTTCTTGCAGAATGAGTCCCAACCATCAAATAAAAGAAGCAGAGGCCTCATAGTCTCCCAGATGTTCTTCTCTTTGCTTCCTTCCTCTAAAAACATTGCATTAAATACAACCCATCAGTTCTACAATGTGCTTATCTTTAATGTAATCTATGACAGGAGGCCAGTGAGAATTCTGAATCTGATTCATCAAGGGCAGTGGTTATAAAGTAGAGAAACAGGCGTAGCATTAGCTTTAGGTTTAGATTGCTTAGTCAGATTGGATAAGGGAGGAGATTAATTACATGGCAAGCACTCAGCTATCCAGACCCAGAACTGATATAGAATTGGGTAGTAGTAATGCCTCTTTGAAGGGGTGAGCATCAAAATATACAGTCTGGGATGTGAGAGACAGACATTTTTTGCTGAGATTGACTCTGGGATTCAGGGTGAAAATTCCCTTCCTCGGAGAAATAAAGGGGGGGGGGCTGAGATTCTTGTGGGTGAACAAGGAATCCATGCAAAACAGGCCAGCATCTCTGACTGGGAGACAAGATTTTAATAGTGACACCCTGTGGTATTCAGAAGCAAGTGTCACAAAGAGTGCTGAATGAAGGTGTGTGAAGACAGTCAGAACCCCTCCACTTCAAAATGAACAAACCTAATGGGTTTTGGTCAATCTGGGAGGAACAAGATTCCACCCCCAAAAGAAATATCTGGAATGATTCTGGCCTTGTGAAACAAGATAATCTCTGGCAATTAGGTAATCAAATTTGACGTTGCCCCTATTTGATCCAGCAAAAAAAAACAAACAACAAAACACATGCACATGCACACGCACACGCACACGCACGCACACACACACACACACACACACACCCCTCTATGTCCTCCAAAGCTTAAGCATGTCTGTGAATTGTTACTCACCCTACAAAATCCTAGTCTTCATGAAACATTCCTAGGTTTACATCTATGGTTAGCTTTCTCTTCTGCTGGCCAGAGCTTATAGAAGCACTTACATAAAGAGATATTCCTTACATCAAACTGAGAAGTCTTTGAATGGAGTTCTTTTTAATATTTGTTATTACTTTTATTATTTCTGTATATGAGTGTTCTGCCTGCATGCATGAATACACACTGCATGCATGTCTGATGTCTACAAAGGACAGAAGTAGGCATTAGATTCCCTGGAACTAGATAGAGTTAAGGATCGTTGTGAGCCCCCATTCAAGTGCTGGGAACTGAACCTGTGTCCTCTAAAAGAGCAGCTAGTGCTTTTAACCAGTGAATCATCTCTTCAGACAAACCAGAAGAGAGCGTCAAACTCCATTACACATGGTTGTGAGTCACTATGTCTCTAGCCTTGGATCCATATTGTTTTAACCACATACTGCAATCAATGCTTTCTCTGGAGTATATGTAATAGTAATTATAGCAAGCACATGGGAGCGTGCTTCCTGGACATCAGCACTGTCCCAGATACTGTGCCCAATCCCATGGAGCCATTACAGTAATTCTAGAATAGCACTATGACAAGGAAACTGAAACAAAGCGGTAGAGTTTGCTGAATTCACACAAGTATGGGAGCTATGTCAGGATTTTGACAATTAGTCCATGCTCCTTCCAATACCATAAGCACCTTGGAGTGCCTCCTGGGACTTGCTTCCATTTTCAATGTTTTTTAGATTCACACATTATACAGGTGCCGTGCCAGCAATCATAAATTGAGTAGTCTCAACTTTAGCATCCTTAGGAGTTGCGTCTCGACAATTCTAGGCCCCAAGGGATTGTCTGTAAACTGTAAGATATCCAACAGTATTCCAGACCTCATCCTATTACATGCCAGGAAATCATTCACCTCTATCCTAATCTACAGAAACTGACAATTGTACCACAAATCTAACTGAGCAATCAGCAGCAATCCAAAGAGCAGAAGTGATGTGTCACCTCCCATGTGTACAAACAGCAGGCTTAAGATCAGCATACCTGAATATAAACATCTCGTTTATCCCTGTGAATTAAAACAAAATGTTAAATAACTGTAACTCTCAGGCTTCATTCAGAGTAGGACTGGGTTAGATTCCCGAAGTCTTCTCTGAAGCTCCAAACATCAATGACACATCTTCCTACAGCATGTGTGTGTGTGTGTGTGTGTGTGTGTGTGTATCCAAATTGAAACAAGCTATATTCAACTGAGAAGAGATAACTTTAATTGAAAAAATATCCCCATTAGATTAGATTATTCCATATAAACAAGTCTGAAGGTCACTTTCTTTATTAATGACTAATGTGGGAGTGCCTAACCCACTGTAGTCCTGGGAGATCTAAGAAAGCAGATTGAGCAAGTCATGGGGCATATGCCAGTAAGCCGTGTGTTTCCATGGTCTCTACTTCAGTTACTACCTCCAGGTTACTGCCTTAAGTTCATAATATAAATCACCTTCATGACAGACACAACTTTGAACTCAAGCAACTCTAGAACCAAGTTGCTTTCAGTCATGATGTTTATCAGGGCAGTAAAAAACAAGTCAAACTAAGACAGATTATGAAGGTTGGTGAAATTAACTGTCATTTTATATTGCTGAGACTTGAGTTTAGCTGTCACAGAGACTCTAGGTATCATAGAGTGTCCCATTTGACTACATACAGAGAAATAGACTTCCAAGTCAACATCTCAAACCTACATCGAGTTCCTAGGACCACACCATATGACAGGCTCCATGTTTTGTGGAAACTGAGGCACTTCTGGCTAATGGAGCTATTCAAAGGCAGAAAGTGTGGTCTCAGTATCTATATATTTGACCTTCATCCTGTAAAACCTTAATGAAATTCTGAGTACTGGAGGGTTGATAGAATTTAAAGCACAATGTTTATGTATGTATAACACTCACCAATGATACACATTGCATTACTGTTGAGAAAGCATCAGTTACCAAAATAAGAGTCATTAGTAGGTTAGTTGGAAACAAACTTTTTGCGTCTTTGAGAATATCTGCAACTTGGAAAACCAAAGAGGGGGCTCTTCTGAGCTGACAATGAGCTCCACTAAAAACAAGCATCATCACTAGGTATGAGCTAATAATACTATTTCCAACTACATAAACAAAATTATATATGTATGTATATATATATATTTCAATATATATTTCAATATATATATTTCAATATATATATTTCAATATATATAGTTATGTAGTTGCAAATAGTATCATTAGCTCATATATATATACATGTATATACATGTATATATATATGTATCTTTCAAGGTTGATGAATCATTCCATTGATGATGACAGCACTCAGCACCTTGGGACAAATTCTTCCTCTATTAAAGAACACAGCCTTTGGAGTTGTCCAGGACATGCTCACTTCTGATTGAAGAGTTTGAGACTTCAATAATGTTTCTGTCTGCAGAAACTCCAGGCCATGTTCCAAAGCACATTCTTGGTGAGTTATACACCAGGAGAAAGGTTTATCATGGGCCTGATGTTTCCTTTCTCCTTATTTCTAAGACTCATTTTCTACTTCTTTCTAATAGAACACATGAACCCTTCCCCTGTAGGTGGTCCAGGGCATTAAATATAAGCATCACATACGTTTGCCCTGCCAGAAAGCTCGAACCTAACAGGCTCCTGGCATAGCTGAGGATGTCCCTTCCAGACTCTGCCATTTTATTTTTCCTTTAAGTTGCAAGGATTTATAGTTCACTCTAAGTGATAAAATAACCTCAAGAAGATAATACAGGGGCCTCACACCTTATGTAGATCCTCATCTGCTAGTAAAGATGTCACCCTCTGGCCCTGTGTCCTCAGCCTAATAATGGGCTGCTCTCTTCAAAGACTGCTAAGCCCAGATTCCTGCTAAGCCCCTGCTATTGGACATTCTGCATGTCACTATGTTATGATCCCCTTCCTAATCCATGCTTTGTTGCCAGGAATAAAAACATTTCAAGTTTAACACAAAACCTAACTTACATATGTTATTCTCATTTGATGTTACCCCTTGTTCTCTCAAGCAAGTGAAGCCAACTGCATTTTCTAATGTTTTAAGACTTTTTATAACAAAAGAGACCAAACATGTAAGTGTACATACTCACATTATTTCTCATACCTCCACACTATTCTGAATTTTGTATTATGTTCCAAGTTTTAAATTTATAGCATGTGTGTCATGTAGAATGTATGTGTGTGTGTGTGTGTGTGTGTGTGTGTGTGTGTGAATAATAATATTGTATATATGCTTCCAAGGTCTTTGCTTCTTTCCTCTTCTGTATCCAATTTCTGAGAGTCAGTCATGCTGCCATATGAACAGCTGACTCATTACTCTTGCTACATAATATTCCATCACAAGTATCCTGCATAACTCATGAGTTTCTGTAGTCAGTAGATATTTGCGCCACATGTGTGCACACCAGGCTCCACTGCTTCCCTTGGAACTGCTATTTTAGTACATCCTGATGGCTCATCATCTATACTTAGAAAGACAATTTCTGAGCTAAGGGAACACACACATGCCCCTGTGTACTGGTTCATTCCACACTGATTTTGCAATTGCACTATTTTACCCTTACACCAGGAAGACCATGGATTACCATAGCATAGCACTGTGTACTCCTCACACCTGATATGGTTGTGCTATGACTTTTTTTTTAATCCCATAATGTGAACATGCATTTTGATTCTGAGATTTACTGTTTTTTTCTTTTTTTAAAAAAAATTCTGATTATAGATGATACCATGTCTTTATCTGATTGTTCATGTTTCCACTACAATGCACGCTGATTCTTCTCTTTGAATCACTTGTCCTTTCCATGTAGATCGCTAAGAACTCTTCACATATTGCTGGGATTTCTTAGGTTTAGGTGTTCAAATACCTCCCCAGAATGCTGCTCTTGTTTGTCCCCATGTCCACGGTTTCTTAATGAGTGCGATTCCTGGCATTGTTAAGGCCATCCTTATGTATTTTGTCCTGGATTTCTTCATTTATAATGTCAATGCTCCTTGAGACCACATTCTATATTTAAAACAAAGATCCCATACATTTATATCCTCTCTCTCTCTCTCTCTCTCTCTCTCTCTCTTTCTCTCTCTGTCTGTGTGTGTGCGTGTGTGTGTGTTAACATACTCATATTAACCCTAAGCATTTTTCTTTCACCTCTGAAGTCTTCTGTGAAATCAAGCAGCCATTGTCACTGTATGGCTGTCCTGACTCTCACCATCCATCCTGTCAGGGGTCAGGTTTTCTGACACAAAGAGGACAACATGGGGATCGCTGTCTTCTCCATTAGTATTGGGTTCTTTTCCTCCAGAAAAGATGTCACCCTCTGTGACACTCCAGTTTAACATTGGGCTTTACTGTCTAGTAAGGTATTCTCACACACCTTGCTTTTCCTTGGATTGCATCAGATATTCTTGTACCACAAAACAGAAGGAATTCTGAAAGGAAGGGACTGTGATGTTCTTATATTTTAGAAGAGATTTGGTTAGGTTTCATGCTGTTTAGTTTTTTGGTTCATTAAAATTGTGTTGAATTCACAAAGTATTTAGGGTGTGACCTTCATGTTTATAAAAATAACTATATATACATATGTGTGTATATGTTTGTATATATACATATATGTTAATACACAATAATATAATTTTCTGCTTAATCTATTTGGATTTTTAAAACTTTTCTCCAGGTACTGAACATATGTGTTATGCCATCTTATTAGGATTTTTATTAGCACACCCAAAGGGATTCACATACTTTGTCTTTTATCTATCCTTCTCGTCTGTGCTCCCTATCTTCCCCCTTTGCTTTCGGCCCGCCCCCACTGCACTTTTGCTCCCATGTCTCATATATTCTGATAACTTATACCCCCACCCAAGATCTTCTTTTCTCCTCTTATAAACCTCAGCCACAATAGACAAGTGTAAAAATTGAAACCTGGGCTCCACATCTCCCAGAAAATGTGCAGTTTTTGTCTTTCTGAGCCTGGGTTGCTTCTCTCAACATTAGTTCCTTTACCATGTTCTCTGCTTTAAATATGTCCCTTTAAAAGTATGACTTTCTAACCGTTGATAGACAGAAATCCAATTGTTTACAACATTTGTTTTTATTGACTACTTTCTGAATTTGTGTGGGATTTTATAAAACACCATAGACTACTTTGCTTATTAAAACAGAAAGTTATTTTTGACAATTTTAAAATCTAGAAAATAGAGCAAGGTGCTTGCAGCTGATGTTTCTTCTGATAAGAGCTCTCTGCTTCCATGACAGAGCTACTTGGCTGTGTCCTAACAGTATGTGAGGGGCAAACATCCTCCCTCTGGGTTCTATAATGAGGACTGTAAGCCCATGGGTGCTTCCATTGCCTCTCAACCCTCCCCTGACACCAAGCACATTGGAGACTGTTTCAACATGTGAGTTTGCGAGGAGGAAAGTGCTTGGCCTATAGACATCATTTTCTTATAATGTAGTTCTGATTCTTGCAATTTCTTTGTTGACTCATTAGGTTTCCTATGGATGCACCAGTGGTATCTGTAAGTAGTTACAGTTGTGAATGCTTTTGTACTTATACAAATCATTTATTTTCCATGCCATTGTTCCCTGACTGAACGTGAAACAGAGAAATTAATAGTGGGTGGCCTTAACATGAGTTCCTTTAAAGGAGAATGCTTGTCAGCAATTCAATGTCGTCTATACAGAATTTATCTTAGTGGTAGATATTCATTAATTATCAATTAAAGGACATTTATTTTACTCTTACAATAGTTTTGAAATAATGTCCCTTAAAGTTTTACTAAACATTCCCTTCTACATCTATTAAGTTAAGGGGGTTACTTCCATGCACCTGTATTCATATAATAGATTCCATTAATAAGTTTTATAGCTTTTGGCTGGGACAGACACCTGGCTGGTCTGCTCCGTGAGGACATCTTATCCTGAACCTTCCTAGAGCAGCTGGTAAGAATGCTGCCCCCACAAGCCTAAGCCCCAGAACTGCAACTGGGAGCCTGGGGCACTCTGGACCCATCACAACCCAAACCCCACCCCTCCGGAATACCACTCCCCTTCCACCCCTTGCTTGGTTCTTTTGGCTGGGGCAGACACCTATCGGGTCTGCTCCTGTGAAGACACCATATCCTGAACCATCTTACAGCAGTGGTGGAACCATTGCTCTCAGAGCAGCTGAGGAATCACTGCACTCAGAGCAGCAGGATTTCAGGATCACAGAGAAAGCCTGAGTCCAAGGAGCTCTTCCACCCAGGAGCTCAGGATCACAGGATCACAGAGACAGCTGGACTCTGAGGAGTTCTGACACAAGCAAGATAACTGGAGAGAAAGGCTTCAAACAGAAACAGTGAGTGCAGGTAGCACTAGAGTTAACCAGATGGCAAAAGGCAAGCATAAGAATATAAGCAACAGAAACCAAAGTTACCTGGCATCATCAAAACCAAGTTCTCCTACAATAGCAAGTCCTGGACACCCCATCACATTGGAAAAGCAGGATTCAGATTTAAAACCACTTCTCATGAGTATGATAGAGGACTTTAAGAAGGACATAAACAACTCCCTTAAAGAAATACAGGAAAACATAGGTAAACAGGTAGAAACCTTTAAAGAGGAAACACAAAAATCCCTTAAAGAGCTGCAAGAAAACACAACCAAACAGGTGAAGGAATTAAACAAAACCATCCAGGATCTAAAACTGGCAGTAGAAACAATAAATAAATCTCAAAGGGAGACTACCCTGGAAATAGAAAACCTAGGAAAGAAATCAGGAGTCATAGATCAACAGAATACATCATCAACAGAATACAAGAGATAGAAGAGAGAATCTCATGTGCAGAAGATACCATGGAAAACATTGACACAACTGTCAAAGAAAATGCAAAATGCAAAAAGCTCCTAACCCAAAATATCCAGGAAATCCAGGATAAAATGAGAAGACCAAACCTAAGGATAATAGGTATAGATGAGAGCAAGATTCCCAACTTAAAGGGCCAGTAAATATCTTCAACAAAATTATAGAGGAAAACTTTCCTAACCTAAAAACAAGAGATGCCAATGAACATACAAGAAGCCTACAGAACTCCAAATAGTCTAGACCAGAAAAGAAATTCCTCCTGTCACATAATAATCAAAACATCAAATGCAGAAAACAAAGAAAAATACTAAAAGCAGTAAGAGAAAAAGATGAAGTAACATATAAAGGCAGATCTATAAGAATTACACTAGACTTCTCACCAAAGACTATAAAAGCCGGAAGATCCTGGACTGACATCATACAGACCCTAAGAGAACACAAATGCCAGCCAAGGCTACTATACCCAGCAAAAATCTCAATTACCATAGATGGAGAAACCAAGATATTCCATGACAAAACCAAATTTACACAATATCTTTCCACAAACCCAGCATTACAAAGGATATTAGCAGGAAAGCTCCAATACAAGGAGGGAAATTATACCCTAGACAGAGTAAGAAAGTAATTCTCTTCCAACAAATTCAAAAGAAGATAGCCACACAAAGATAATTCTCAAAGAACCAGCTCCTAGTTTTGTTGCTACTTTGTATAGTTCTTTGAGAATATCAGCAAGATATCTATAAACCCTTAGCCAGACTAACCAGACAGCACAGAGACAGGATCCAAATTAATAAAATTAGAACTGAAATGGGAAACATAACAACAGAAACTGAGGAAATTTAAAAAATCATCAGATCCTACTACAAAAAGCTTATACTCAACAAAACTGGAAAATCTGTATGAAATGGACAATTTTCTAGACAGACAACAGGTACCAAAGTTAAATCAGGAGCAAATAAACCATCTAAATAGTCCCATAACTCCTAAAGAAATAGCAACAGTCATTAAAAATCTCCCCACCAAAAAACCCCCAGGACCAGATGGTTTTAGTGCAGAATTCTATCAGACCTTCAAGGAAGACCTAATACCAATTCTCTTTAAACTATTCCACAAAATAGAAACAGAAGGAAACATTACCCAATTTGTTCTATGAACCTAAAATCACACTCACACCTAAACCTCACAAAGACCCAACAAAGAAAGAGAACTTCAGACCAATCTCCCTTGTGAATATCAATGCAAAAATACTCAGTAAAATTCTCACAAACCAAATCTAAGAATACATCAAAACAATCATCCATTGTGATCAAGTAGGCTTTATCCCAGGAATGCAGGGATGGTTCAATATTTGGAAATCCATCAATGTAATCCACTCTATAAACAAACTCAAAGAAAGCAAAAACCACATGATCATCTCACTTGATGCTGAGAAAGCATTTGACAAAATTCAACATCCCTTCATGGTAAAAGTCTTAGAAAGATCAGGAATTCAAGGCCCATACCTAAACATAGTAAAAGCAATATACAGCAAACCAGTAGCCAACATCAAACTAAGGAGAGAAACTTGAAGCAATCCCACTAAAATCAGGGACTAGACAAGGCTGCCCACTCTCTCTCTACCTATTCAATAGAGTACTGGAAGTCCTCGCTAGAGCAACTAGACAACAAAAATAAGTCAAAGGGATACAAATAGGAAAGAAAGAATTCAAAATATCACTATTTGCAGATGATATAATAGTATACTTAAGTGACCCCAAAACTTCCACCAGAGAACTCCTAAACCTGATTTTAAAAAATAAAAAACTTCAGCAAAGTGGCTGGTTATAAAATCAACTCAAACAAATCAGCCTTCCTCTACATGAAAGATAAACAGGTTGAGAAAGAAATTAGAGAAATGACACCCTTCACAATAGTCACAAATAATATAAAATACCTTGGTGTGAATCTAACCAAGCAAGTGAAAGATCTGTATGACAAGAACTTCAAATCTCTGAAGAAAGAAATCAAAGATCTCAGAAGATGGAAAGATCTCCCATGCTCATGAATTTGCAGGATTAATATAGTAAAAATGGCTATCTTGCCAAAAGCAATCTATATATTCAATGCAATTCCTATTAAAATACAACTCAATTCTTCACTGAGTTAGAAAGAGAAATTCTCAAATTCATTTGGAATAACAAAAAACCCAGGATAGCGAAAACTATTCCCAACAATAAAAGAACTTCTGAATGAATCACCATCCCTGACCTCAAGCTACACTACAGAGCAATAGTGATAAAAACTGGATGGTATTGGTACAGAGACAGGCAGGAAGATCAATGGAATAAAATTCAAGATGGAGAAATGAACCCACACACCTATGGTCACTTGATCTTTGACAAAGGAGCTAAAACTGTCCAGTGGACAAAGGACAGCATTTTTTTTTAATTTATCATGATTAAATTTTATATGTATTATTTGTTTGCATACACAAGTGTCCACATGTATGGACCTCAATTTTAACTCAAAGTAACTTGAAAAGAACTTACAGGCACTCTAATCATTGGTAGTAACTTCTCAATTATATCATTCACTGTATCAATGGTTGTTGCTGATACACTTAATGGCTATGAAAAGTACAGAGAAGAATGATATAAAATAACTTTGAATCTCATGATTAAAAAATTAATGTCTAATCATTGCTATGATCTACAGTCTGTAAGAGCAACTCTTTTTTTTAATTTCTTTTTTTTTTGAACATGAAATGCTTTTTTATAGCATGTTTTACAAGGGGAGGGGGTAAGAGGGTCCAGGTGGTGGAAAAGTACAAAATCTTCTTGGCCTGTGCCTTGAAACATGTCATGGTCTATATGGTACACTGTCTTGAATTATGATCTACCTGCAGTTCTTCAGAAGATATGGTACACTGCTTGAGTTATGGTCTCCCTGCTATTCTTAAGAAGACATGGTACTCTGCTTTGAGTCTATCTGCAGTTGCTAAGCAGGATCTTGCAGTTGCCAAGCTTCAGAGGACATTGTGCAGGTGGGGAAAGGTAGGGGGTAAGGGTAAGGGCGAGGCTCCTGGCTTCTGGCATCTCCCCCTTCTCTGTTTAGTTAGAGAAGGCGTCTTATGTTCAATCCCAACTATGTGAGTTTTGAATTTGGATGTCTAATTATGGGGGGTCTTAGACAAGTTCACAACTCCAAAACACTGATGTGAGACGAGTCACATCGATGGTCGAAGGCTTTAGGCTAGGACAGCATTTTTAACAAATGGTGCTGGTCCAACTGGAGGACAACGTGTAGAAAAGTGTAAATTGATCCATTCTTATCTCCTTGTACAAAGCTCAAGTCCAAGTGGATAAAGGACCTTCACATATAACCAGATACACTGAAACTAATAGAAGAGAAAGTGGGGAAGGACCTTGAGTTTTCAGGGGAAAAGTTCCTGAACAGAACACCAATGGCTTATTCTCTAAGATCAAGAATTCACAGATGGGAGCTCATAAAATTGCAAATTTTCAGTAAGGCAAACGATACTGTCAATAGGCCAAATTGCAACCAACAGATTGGGAAAAGATTTTTACCATTCCCACACCCAATAGAGGGCTAATATCCAATATATACAAAGAACTCAAGAAATTAGACTCCAGACAACCAAATAACCCTATTAAAAATGGGGTACAGAGCTAAACAAAGAATTTTCAACTGAGGAAAACTCGAATGGCCGAGAAGGACCTAAAGAATTGTTCAGTATACTTAGTCATCAGGAAAATGCAAATCAAAACAACCCTGAGATCCCACCCCACACCAGTTAGAATGGCTAAAATAAAAAACGTCAGGTGATAGTAGATGCTGGCTACTAGTAGAGGATGTAAAGAAAAGGAAACACTCCTTTTTTGGTGGGACTGCAAGATGGTGCAACCACTCTGAAAATTAGTCTGGCGGTTCCTCAGAAAATTGGACTTAGCATTACCTGAGCACCCAGCTGTACCACTCCTGGACATATACCCAGAAGATGCTCCAACATATAACAAGGACATATGCTCCACTATGTTCATAGCAGCCTTATTTATAATAGCCAGAAGCTGGAAAGAACCCAGATGTCCTTCAACAGAGGAATGGATAAAAAAAATGTGGCACATTTACACAATGGAGTATTACTCAACTATTAAAAACAATGAATTCGAGAAATTCTTAGGTAAATGGATGGAACTAGGAAATATCATCCTGAGTGAGGTAACCCAATCACAAAAGAACTCACATGGTATTCACTCACTGATAATTGGATATTAACCCAGAAGCTTGCTATACCCAAGATTCAACTCACAGACCACATGAAGCTCACGAAGAAGGAGGACCAAGTGTGGGTGCTTCAGTACTTCTTAGAAGGAGTAACAAAATACTCAAAGGAGCAAATATGGAGACAAAGCATGGACAAGAAACTGAAGGAGGGGCCATCTGGAGACCATTCCACCTGGGTATCCATCCCATATGAAGTCCCCAAAGTAGATACTGATATAGATGTCAGAAAGTGCATGATGACAGGAGCCTGATATGGCTGTCTCCTTAGAGGTCTGCCAGAGTCTAATATATTCAGAGGCAGATGCTCACAGCTAACCATTGAATGGATCAAGGGGTTCCCAATGGAAGAGTTAGAGAGAAGACTGAAAGGGCTGAAAGGGTTTGGAGTCCCATGAGAAGAGCAACAATACCAAACAACCAGAGCTCCCAGGGTCTAAACCACCAGCCTGGGAGCACATAGGGAGAGATCCATGGCTCCAGATGTATATGTAGGGGAGGATGGACTTGTTGGGCATAGGTGAAAGAGGAGATCCTTAGTCCCATGAAGTCTGGACGCTGAGTGTGGGGGAATTCGAGGGTGGGGAGGTGGGAGTGGGGGGTATGTGGGTGGGGGCACATCCGCATAAAAGCAGGAGGAGGGGGATGGGATAGAGGGTTCCTTGCCAGGAGGGGGATGGGATAAGGGGATAACATCTGAAATGTATATAAAATATCCAGTAAAAATAAGTTTTATAATGTTGATAAAAATTTATACTACTGGAATAAGTTTCCCTTGATGACAGTCTAGCATATATTTAAAAGCACTTTTTTATTCTCGCTGCTAGGGCTTTATGTAGAAATATTTTATGTACATGAATGGAATTCACGCATAATTTCTTTTTGTCCTACCAAACTTGTCTGGGTGTGAAATTAGTTATACCAGACACTTAACATTACATTCTACAACCGCCCCTGTGTTTCACTTCTTTGAAGTGTTTAGCACTGTATTCATGATGTCTGATTCTTGAATACTTCTGTGAAATCACTGTGGGCCTAACATTTTCTTGGCAAGAGGGCTGGCTGTTCACTGGTAATTCAGTTGCTAAATGGAAGAATAAAATCACTAAATGAAACTTCGGAGATGAAACAGCTGCTTTGAATTGAAACAACTAGGCCCCATTTATAAGCCAAAAAGAAAGACCCACAAAAGATGTGCTGGAGATAAAGGAGAGGGGAAGAAGAAAGGAAGGAAGCACAGGGAGGTCCCATGAGGGCAGAAGATAAAAGGACAGTCCAATGCCCTAAGCTAGGGTGGGAAGATACATCTCAAAAAGAGAAGCTACTTCTGTTCTGTAGACAGACGGGAAGAAGGGAGAAGAGTTGCTTATAAGGTAACATAGTGGTGAAAGCAGAAAGAATTCTTGACTGATGAGACTTTATTTTATTTGAGAGATAGATAGATAGATAGATAGATAGATAGATAGATAGATAGATGATAGATAGATAGATAGATAGATAGATAGATAGATAGATGATAGACAGACAGATGATAGAGTATGTGTGTAACAGACTGAGATTTTGAGTAATATGGGGAGTAAGATCTGGTATTAAGAAAATGAAACTCCAGAATGGAATTGGCTTGTTATGAAGGAACAAGGACAGACCATGGATGGTAGCTTGGATGCCAGAGAGACTATAGCTTCTGTGGGTAAAGAACACTTGGGATTTTAAAATTAAAAGTCGTTTTAAGATGTTAGCAAAAGACAAAACATGAATAGCTAGAAAATGATAAGTGAAATGGGATTAGAGATAACAAAGGCAAACTTTTGAAAAGATGAAATAGTGGGAAAGAAGGATGGAGCTTAGAGAAAGGTACTCAGGGAGGTGGGATGCTGTGAAATGTCCTCGGGATATGATACAGCTATCACTCATACCAACCCACAGCAGCAGTGGCTTCCTATGATCCCACAATAGCCATGACATTAATAGAAGGGTGTAATTGAGAATACAAAGGAGGTCAACTTGGCATGATGAGGGCAGAAGAAGGGAGTGTGAAGAATGGAATGAAGATATATTCTGTATATGTGTAGAACTGTAAAAAAAAAAAAAAGAAAGAAAGAAAGAAAGATAAAACAGATCATCCAGAGTACCATAACAACAAAAGGTAGGTGACCAGAAAGAAGTTGAGGAGGTTAACAGCTGGGGCAATGGCTCAGTCAGTAAAGTGTACTTTCTTTGCAAGTATGAAGCTCTATGATTGATCCACAGCACCCATTCAAAGGCTGGGATGGTGACACATACTTGCTATGCTAGCAACGTGGTGGGGGAGGGGTGGTAATGGATGGAAACAGGAAGATCTCTAAAGTTCACTGGTCAGCCAGACTAGCCAAATCAGCAAGTTCCACACTCAGTGAGAGACCCAATTTCGAAATCTAAGGTGGAAAGCAACCGATGTACTCAATTCTGACCTCTGGCCTCTACTCATACATGTACACACACACACACAAAACACACACACACACACACAGAGAGAGAGAGAGAGAGAGACAGAGAGAGAGAGAGAGAGAGAGAGAGAGAGAGAGAGAGAGAGAGAGA
>NW_021604669.1:3031330-3113842 GCF_004785775.1 Grammomys surdaster | reverse complement strand
AGAGAGAGAGAGAGAGAGAGAGAGAGAGAGAGAGAGAGAGAGAGAGAGATGCATACATGCACATAACAGATATATGTATCCAGTCATCCTGGAGCAGCTCTGAATCCATGTCTCTTCATTCAGAGTCACCTCAAGTCCCCGGCTGAGCACTCGCCTAAAGGCTAAAGTGTGATTTAAGACTACATGGTATGTGCAATGGCATACAGAATCAGCTGCTGCTATATCCTGGGCAGATCCCCTGTCTCGTGTGGTCACTGGAGCATCTCCCAAAAGTAGGTGATGTTTGAACTTAAGGTTAAAGCACAAGTGTTTTTTTTTTTTTTTTTTCCCAGAGAGGCTTAGTGGCATTTCAAACAGAAGAAATACAGAGTAGAGAGTATTCTGGGTCTCACACCCACCTTTCACAGTGGCCAAAACATGAGGGAGTTTTGTGTGGGGGTGAAGTTGGCAGCTACTGGGCCCTAGTGATAATGGGATCAGCATGGATGGTCAGGGTCAGCAGTTATAATGAGGAGGTACACAGAGCTGTGGAGCCCTGCTTGTCATTGCCTAGCTTTGCCCACGAGGTTTCACAGAGGAGGCAATGTTTGCACAGAATCTGAAGAAATGTTAGACGAGTGGGTGACTGCTGAGCCAATAAGAGGAGGTGAAGAAAACATTCTCAGTGCCCTGAAAAGTCTCTGAGAAGGGAGTTTCCAGTGCCCGGAAACGGTTATTAAGAGCTGGAGGCACTTGGCTAGATGCTTCTATCTATTTCCTGAGATAAATACTCGGCACTGCATGGAGCCACTTCCACTGCAGTGCTGATGGTAACATTACTGGGTCTCAACCCTGCATTTTCTCATCAGGCAAGTTAATGTGGGTCCCTCACAAGTAGGTACCCTTGATGAGTTTTAAAATCCACAAGCAAATGTCACAGCCCTGTGGTCTGTGAAATCAGCTTCCTCTCACATGTTTCTGTATATACAATTTAAGGTTCTTCCTTTCTCAATTGTTCCCTCTCTCAAAAAATAAAGCAGTTTTCCTGTTCTTCATTCTATATTAACCTACAATCTGTTTATCATTTCCCAAGATGAGCAAGCAAACTGAGTGGTCATTTCACATTTAAAGTCTGTCCTGGATTCTCTTTGCCAATCATGTGGCTTGAATGCTATTATTCTTACTTTACATACAGTATATCATAAGCCCAGCGATCAAGAGATTTGTCTAGCTACGTATATCTTCTGTAATTGGAGAGTAAAAATCAGAAGAAATAGCCCACTGCATATGTTGTACTACTCTAGACATAGGGCTATGATCTGTTCCCTATCCAAATCATGTCGAAAAATAAATAAATAAAATAAAAATAAGGAAGAAATGAAAGAAGGGAGGGGTGGGAGGAAGGAAAGGAGGAAGAGAGAGGGGAGGCTAAAATATCTTTTGTTAGTAACTATTTTGTTGCTGACAAAAGGCAGGTTTTCTTTTCGTCTAGTGGTTGGCATCCCTCATGGCAGGAAAGGCTGGGTTACAGTTAAGGAACTGTTCATACTACACCTACATTTGGTAAATAGAGAGCCATGGATATTCCTTCCTAGCTCCTTTCCTCCATTTTGTTCAATCCTGGCATCCAGCCCATGGAATGGTGCTGCCCATATTTGGGGTGTATCTTCCCACTTCAATTAACCCAATCCAGAAAGTCCTCAATTAATCTAGTCCAGGAAGTTTTTATAAGCATGTCCAGAGACTGGTTGACCATGATTGACCATCGTAGTAACAATCTTTGAGCATATCTCATTTTCTCTACTGTTTATCAAGAACATCCTCCTTCCTTTATCCAAAGTCTAACCATACCTCTTTTCCATGCAGCATCTTTCTGATCTGTAGGTAAAATGGCTAGAATGAGATGGTTGGCCTCCCACTCCATGCTGATTTAAAGAAGACTGGAATTCTTGACCACTGTAAAACCTCCTGTCATTTGGTGCGACCTTGAGACACTGCTTGTGTTAGTCAACCAGGGATGGCATTAAAATAGTTACTAAGGCCTTCTTGATTCTAATCTGTAACGCTCTTCATGACCTCTGCATCTGCACCACAGTCTGTCTTCCTATGGTAGAACTAACAGCTCAGAAGGCAAATCACATCTGCATTGCTTTAGGGAGAGGCAAGAGTAATGGACAGAGAGGGGAGATAGGCTCACTGGAGTATGGGTGACAGAGAATGGTTTAACCCAGAGAATGCAGGAGGAAGCACTATGATTAAAGCATTTGTTCATTCTTCTGTTAAGACAAGGGCTTGACTCTGTGGTCCATGTACTCCAGAAGTTCTAAAACACGGGGGTTTCAAGGACAATGAAATAATCATTGGGTATGAATAATATATCTTAACAACCCACAGCATTGGACACTAGAATACAAAGAGACTTATTATGAAGATTCTCTACTGGATAGCATGCCCAATCACACTTAGCTTGGGTCTACTAAGCCCTTTCTGAAGATACTTGGGCCAAATATCTGCTTGTTAATGCTTGATAAATCCTTCTGATGGGCATAGTTGGGAATGCCCTAGAAGCTTCAGAGACACTGTAAATCATGGATTACTTTATAAATGTTAATTACTAATAAGATGTCTGCTCTGAGACATGATAAAAAGCATATTGCTTAACATGATACCAATGCAGACTAATGCACACTTTATTATGACCTCAATCCATGCTCCAGATATCCGGGGGACTCACTATCACACATCACCATGTCTGGTCATACTTTCACATCTTAATTGCCCATTACATTCTTGTTTATCAGAACTAAAGTTCACATTATGCCTGTATTCTATGAGTAATAAAGAACAGGTTATAATATCTTCAGCTGCCACAAGTGGATCTCTTGATAATTTTGACTTACTAATTTGATTATACTGTCACCTCTCCTCTTCAAGATAGTCCTGGCTCCAAAAACCTTGACATATATACCATCACCTTAGGTCTTCGTTACTACTTCTTGCAAATTATCTAAGCAGAGCACCAACTCATAGACACCCCTGTTGCAAGCTAGGAAATTTGCACCTACAAGAAGTTGTTATTGAATTATTTGCAATAACAAAGTAGTGGAGGTAGTTTGCCATTGTGGAGACAACTTGAATAAAATAAAAGATGATACACTGTTAACCAACAATCCTAAGTATTCTTTAATTGTGTCTAAAAACAAAGTGTTCTATTAAGTGAAAAAATAATTTATCAAAATCTTGTAGTATGATCCCATTTTTGTACAAACAGAACAGAACAAAACAAAACAACTTGAAATTATAAAACCAAGAAAGGTGGGGAGTCTGAAGTGCTCGATATTCTGTCCACTCTCCATGTGATCCAGACATCATAAGATAATGCATTTTCTCTTTATCGTCAAGGCAAAAAGCAATGTTAATTACATACAATTGCCTTGATTCAAATGTCCCAAAGTTTGCAATCTAGAAATTTATGTGTTTTAATAGTCATTTATCCTTCTATTCACGTTTCCTATGAAAAGGATATATCTCACTGCTTTGGTCCTATTTTTGCCACTACTCAGATGTAGATAGAACAGAGAAAGGGGATTCAAACCTGCAGGTGGAGACAGGGCAGTACGAGGACTGTCAGTGTCCCTTGCACCACCCTTAGCTTTGCATTCACTGTTATTTGATGTACTACAAAATATGCAGTTTCTTGTGCCTGGTCAGCAGCAGCAGAGTGAGGGACCAGTGGGACATACTCAGGCTGAGCAAGATGTAGTATCACATCTGACTCAGACCCTGGGCTCGGATCCAAGAGACAGCGATGCTAGCAAAAGTATTACTGAAGGATGGGCTTGGAGATGGGGACTGGTTGTGATTTGAACAAAGTACTTAGCTGATTTTTATTCCACAGGCTTCCTTGGGCCTATGCTGGGATTTCCTTTGTCTTGAGGAGGGGAATGAAGCTTGGAGCATCTCATATCTCTGAATACCAGAAGATAAACCCTGGTAAACATGCCTCTCATCATCTCTGTTCCAGGATCTCACTGATGCTGAATGTGTGGATCACTAGATGCTGGATGTGTAGATCACCAGTGGATGTACTGACTCCCATGGAACTGCTCAGCTCCTGTCTTCACTTTATGTGTGAGTGGGAACAATGGCTTCAGCTTTCCCTGCCTTAGGGGAGGGTGTTCGTTTAAGCAACAAAAAGACAAAAGGATAAAAACGCATTAAACCATCCACTTCTTACATGTGTGGCTCATTATTTTCATAATCTAAGCTAACTTCATGCATAGACTTTTCATTTTGGAGCAATCCAAGCCATCCCTTAAAATACCATTTCTACACAAATGCATCTTTGGATGCCTTTGTAAAGGCCCCAATTAAGATTTTGAGGTTTAAAAGAAATGCATTTCATCTCTCCCCACATAAAAGCAATTTACTAACATCCTACATAAAGGATCCTTTTCATTTAAAAGAAGCAATCTTAATAATGGATGACTGCTTTATGAATACGAAAATTACATATCTGTTGCATAATCAGACATTTAATTGACACATCATTCCACTTCCCATGGAGTATGTGGAACAGATTTGGAATTATGTGACTGATTGTTCTCCCGCTTCTTCTTGAAAATGAGAGGACTATTATTGTGCTAAGGGTATAAGGAAATATTTCATTCAAATTCTCTGTTATTGATCAAGCACCTGTTATAGACCTGAAACAGACTGTTATAGAATTCACACTGTTCAGGGAGGCATGTCAGCTACATTGAGGCTCAAAACTCAAGCAAGTCCCAGCCAGATCATTATAATGTTCACTAGGTAAAAAGATATAGCAAGAAAGTGTTTGCAGAAACAAGAAAATAGGGAAAGCATGACCAAATCTTAAGGAGCAGTTTTGGACAAACACTTGAAACATAGCTAATCCCCAACACATTACTGTCTGATGGGTATCAACAGCTCGATCTTACAGATGAAATGATTAAACCACAGCAAGAACACTGTGTCTCCCTGAACACAAGCTACTTGTGTAGAAATCAAGAGAACACTGTAGTTTCAAATGTTTGTCACTATTTTATACTAAGCTGCCATTCCTGTGAATTATAATAATAATACTAAAAATCTCACAAGGTTCCTGGTAGAGCAGCCTCAGAGTGATGAGACAGAAAGTATTCCATGGGGACTGGGAATGAAGAGGCAGGCTTTGGGATGAAAGCCATAGAGTAAAGAATGTTCCAGAAAGTAGCAGGAGAAAACTGGTGCATTGTCAAGAACAATGTGTGTGTGTGTGTGTGTGTGTGTGTGTGTGTGTGTACATCTCCAGGTCTCCAGGGGTACTTGGTACTTGTGTACTATACAGATCTATATCATGTTTAGCTTATACCATCACCAAGAATGACTCAGAAGGAAAAACAACAAGTGCATTGTGACAGCATCAGCAGTTGAGGAGGGCACAGACATTATGTGGCCATATGGATTGTATTCATGGGGCATGGAGCCATGCACAAGTAAACATAACATTTTTAAATTCCCCACTCACCCATTCATTTTCCCAGTCAGTACAAATATATTAACTCCTCAGATGAGCCAGAGACAGGAGAGTACAGGTTAAGAGAAAAACAGTCCTGGCGGTAGCCATGCATTCTGAGTTTCAAATACTATCCTTTCCACTTAAAACCTATCTAAACTTCTACTGATCCTTCTTCCTGTAAAGAATACAATAGTGCATGCATATGAAGTTGTTATAGAAGTAACTCAAAGTAGGTAACCCTTAATCAAAATAGCACTCACCATGACCATCTGTTCTCTCTGACTCTAATGTCATGAGAAGGACTCCACCAGTATAACACAATGTGTCAAAGGGGTAATCTAACTGGACCCCAGAGGAAGGAATGAGTTCTTAATAAAAGATAGGTATTTGGCTGTGTCTTGAAGAAGAATGGAGGAGTGCTGGTGCAAATGTTTAAAATTTAAAATCTGCCCATTGATCTGACCTATACCTTGTGTATCCAATTTAAATCCAATAGTTTGCTTGGGATATATCTCAATTCCCTAGTTAGGTATATATCCTAAATATGCACAAAGGGTTGATGGGTGTAAAAATCAACAAGTAATTTTAAAAAGAGAACATAATAGAAAAGAGGCCTGGAGAAATTTGGATTTGATTGAATGTGATCAAAATTCACCGATAAAACAGTCAAAGAACACAATATTAAAAAGAACATTCAAGTTAACAAACTGAATCTTATATATAAGAAATTTAGAGTTTAATTTATGAATATCACTCAGACTTAGGACAGTGACATCTCCTTACATGTAAGTCAAGGCCTTCTGGAGTTATAAACATTCCCCTAGAATCTGTGCTTTCATTTTGACACAAGACAGAGACACCAAATACAAATATTTGAAGATCCAGATATCAAAAGGCAGCTCTCAGGGTGGGAACATAGTTTAGTGGTGAAGTATGTCCCTGGCATGGAAGAGGTTCTGGGTTCACTCTAAAGTCCTAAAATAAAAGAGTTCTAATGACCAAAAATTCTTAATTTTGGTTTGAGTTCAAACAGACAAATGACCATGAACAAAAAGACTAAGAGCCAAATTCTTCATTATTTTTGACCCAACAGAAAGGATCCCTATGCTCCATTACTCCAGTGGCAGAATTGTCTAGATGTCCTGGTCATAAGTCAAGCTCGTAGATAGCCCCACTCAGTCTCAGCAAGTAATTTATTAGTTATTTATGGATCAAAGTCAAACAAAACACAAAATCAAGGAAAGGAAACTAAAATAACAGCATAGACACTAACACTCCATTGCTTGTCAGAATTCACCTCTTGTGTTTGATAGAGCATACAGGAGAATCCTCATCTCTGCTAGCAATGTCCCTGCATCTGATGGGTAATGCAGAAGGCATCTACCCACCTCAGCAGAAAACATACCCAACTGTAAAACGATAGGACTTTTTTTTTAAGGTATGAGATTTGCTCTCATACAAATGAAAAGTGAGTGTATTTCAGAATTTTATTTATTAATGAAACTAGTAATGTGGTAAGAATTGTGATACACTCAGAAAACTGATCAAAAAATTTTCTGAGTGTGGAATGTAGGAATGTCTTTGTATGTTCTACGGTGTTACCCTGCAATCTTATGATAGAAGAGGTTCAGAAGGTGATCACACTTTGTGAGAGAGAAGTGGGAGTGGGGTGAAAGAAAGAAAGAATTGAGGAAGGAGTCAGTAGAAGATGGATGTGTGACACTTCTCCCAAAAGACCAGAGATGGCTCCTTGTCACCTCATCATCCTAACCTTAGGACTTTTACACTACAACCCCATGCTAAACAATTTCATGAGAGTCTAACACTGAAGTGCTAAATTTCTTGAGGTCAAGTGAACACACAAAACAGAACACACAAAAACCAGAACACACAAAAGAATCCGTTCCTAAGATACATTATTTATTCTTGGACATTCCCTTTAAAAATTACGTGTTAATTTTCTTCCTTTAAAACAAACAAGGATTTTAGACCTCACAAGGAACAAATCCTTACTGAGAATAATTATATCTCAAGTGTACTCAAAGTACTTTAATAAATATGAATATTTGTCCATATGCACACATACATTTTTCCATGTATGCTGACCTCTACAATACCATGATACAGCATGCCAACATATTGGCTGGCATACTGCACAGCTTTTGTTGAGACCATCCAATGAACCAGGTCTTTGGTGACCTTGTTGGAAAGATGTAGAAAGCACTGGGACCATACCAGGAGTTTCATTCAAACACACCTGGGTATAATATGCGCATATAGGATTGTCGAGTTTGTAGTTTGAGGCAAGGCTCCTTAGGTTTCTGACTCTATTCATTTATGGTGAACTGGATAGGAATCCTGTAAGCCTTTGCCTTGGCTTATTTTTTGCATGTATTTGGACACTTGATCCAGATTGGTGGTGCTTTTTGGTATGTTGTGAAACTTTTAGGAGATGGGATCTTGCCAGTAGACAGGCTCTCCCTACTTTCTGTCTTCTCTGCTTGCTTTGGATTGTTGACATGTGATCTCATTGGCTTCCTACTCCAGCTGCCATGCCTCCCCTGCTATTATGGACTGTCACTTTAAACCTAAAGCCTAAATGATTCTCTCTTTTTTAAGTTGTCTTTGGTCATGGTGTCTTTTTTCTTTTCAAACAAAAGTAGTAAAATGTAACTAATACCGGGAGGAATATATAAGAAAATTGGGGACTGTGAATATAGAAGGAAGAAAAAAATTGTCTAATGGCTTTCACATGGCTGGGAATTAATCAGTTAATCTACGCTCTCCAAAGAGAGTCAGCCCTGGAATTGGGACTTTCATTGGACATGCTTGTGGATGCCTGCATGAAGAGCGTAGGTAAGCATGGCAGAGGCTTGCGAAGTTCACTTTTACCACCTCGCAAATGATTAATGGATATTGTCATAAACAGGGTTGCTAATGGGGGGAAAGTTAAGCAATGGATAAATTGTACTTCACTAACAAATAGCAAAGCCTAGTTGCTAAAGCTATTGAGCAGTATTGGGTGGTATTGATGGGACAGAAAGACACTGTAAAGGAGTAGATATGGTTCTTTGTCACCCATGAAACCTTAGTCTTTTGCTCACTGTGTCTCTCCCTCCCCCTCCTTCTCTTCCTCTCCCTTTCCCTTACCTTCCCTCTACCTCTCTCCCTCTCTCTTCCCCTCCCCTCCCTCTACCTCTTCCTCCCCTCCCTTTCCTCTCCCCTATCTTGTCTTTCTCCCTCCCTCTCTCCCTCCCTCCCTAAAAGAAAGTGATTTCCATTCCTTCAACAGTTAATGACTGCCAATAGCTCCCAGCTAAGGAAAACAATTTTCACTCTTGTGATGACCTCAGTGGCAAATCCCTGGCTCTGTCCACCAACTCTAACTCATCTCTGTCCTCCATGCAGGCCATCTTTCCCCATACTAGGGGACCAACCACCCTTACCCATCTCTGCTGTAGAAATGCCTGATACAACTACCTTCTATCAGCAGCAAGTTCAGACAAACCCCATTGAGCAGTTCTGTCCTGCACACTGCAAGTGATGCTTTTCCAAAGCACATTTTTCTCTAAACATGTAAACCTGTGACCACTGAGATATTTACAATCCATTCTCTAAATGAGAAGCTGCAGACACAGATCAACTAATTATCCTTCTCACTGGCACATGGGCAGGCAAAGATGAGCACTGATTTAAAGTGCAATTGTCTATTCTTTGCACTATGCCTCCCATCTTTTTACAGCATGTGGACCACACTCCTGAGGCTTACATCTATTTGTAAAGTTGCCTACATCTTTCTGCAGGATTATAATGGATGTTAATTGCCTACATTGGAAGTCTCTTTCTTCCTTCCCCCAGTAGTTTACATTTATAGTTGAAAGCCTCTGTCTTCCTTTGCTTCATTTCTTTCTCATCCCACCCAAGATTCTATGTGTAAAATATCCATACAATAAAAGCATGTAGAACTCTATGTTACATTCCAAGTGCTGTGGAACTGATCTGTTTTTAGTTACTATGTATCAGATACTTGCATATGCAGTACAAACCTATCACAGCCAGAGGGAATTGTTCCAGCTAGCCATGTATTTACTTGGCCCCAAAAGATTGTGAAAGTTGCATTTAACTGTCAAGTGAAAGAGGAACTTGGATCTACTCAGCCTACTGCTATTCCATGCATTTGGAAGCATAGACAATGAACTGCCCCATAGGGTAGGCAAACTTTGTCTACCATTGTTAAGTTGTAATTTCTGGACAGACACACCAACCACAGGCTGTTTTAGTGTCCCAGGATCCATGGTTATCTCTCACTACTATTGTTAGCCAAGGCATAGCATTGGAATAGGGTGACTCTAACCTTCAGGCCTCCAACCATCAGTTAAATGTGTGTCATAAAATAAGACTTTGTATTGTTACTTTTTCTGTATAATACAAGCTCAAACTTGGGACTTCACACCATGATTCACCTGTGTTAGGAAGTCACACTTAGCCAAGTGGTTCCCCTGATAGCCTGGATTAGATTTTCATATGCATCTGTTTGTGGCAGATTAGCTAGGGACCTGTCCCTGGAAATAAGAAAACCAACTTCAGTTACTGGGATGTCAGGGATAAGAGGGACGAAAGTGCCATCTGCACCTCATCTTTCAGTACATCTCTCTGAGTTTGTTGACTTAGCAATGGGATCACAAGAGCAATAAATAAAAGCATGACCTGAGGCTGGAGAGGTGGCTCAGTGATGAGGAGCACATGTGCTCTTACAGAGGACCCAAGTTTGATTCCAACCACCCACTTCAAGTAGCTCATACCCAACTATAACTCCAACTCCAAGAGCTTGAATGTGTCCTCTGGCCTCTGAGGACACTATACTCACATGTACAAATGCACATACAGATACAATATATACATAATGAAAAAAGTTTAAATAGAACCCACACGGAGCTATTTTGTAGGCATTACCCATGTCACAAGTAGTGTTATTCATTTGGCCAAATCAAAGAGCAAGGCCAAGTTCAGAATCAACAGAAAAGAACATCATGAAAGAACAGTATTGTGGAGAGATAAGTGCACAAGCCACCCACAGATATCCTCCTGATGTTGATGAGCCTTTATCTGAGTACTAGCCTACATCTTGTTTTCAAATCTCACTTTATTACAAGAGGCATACAGCTCTTTTCTGTGTTCCCAGTGGGGCTCCCAATTTACTTGGACTAACTCCATAGATAACCAAGCTGCTTCTCCAGTCTTCAGCTTTCTTCCCAACAAGAAAGAACACTCTGCATTTATTTGCATTTATGACAGAAAGAGAGAGTTTGGGTGATTATTTGCAGAACAATGAAGATCTGATTGGTGCTTGTTTTTCTCTGTGACTATTGTTGAGAAATAGCTGATGATTCCTCTTTCAAAAAGCCAAATGACAAAATGGACTGCCAAATCACTACACTGTAAGTGAGAAGCCATCACTGTACATGCCCAGTATAAACTAATTAATGCAGTGAACATTGAAATCTAACTAGCAATAATGAAGCCGAGAACATAATGAATTTTAACATAGTTTCCCCTTACATTTTTAAAAATACTAATTTATTTTGTATATGTTTGTTAGCCATGGCACACATGCAAGTGTCAGAAAACAACTCTGGGCACTGATTGTCCTTCCTGTGGATTCCTGGGATGGAACTCAGGTTGCCAAACTATTCAGCAAACACTCTAACTCAATGCGCCATCTCGCCCATCCTCTGGTTTAGTTTGTTTGGTTCCAATCTGAGCACATTTAACAGGGGTTTTTGCTGTTGTTTTTCCATGTGCCAGGTATGTAGTTGTGGAGGACATGGAAGTCAAACTTATGAAAGAAAAAAAAATTGAAACAGAAAATGAGGCACCATAGCCTCCTGCCATTCCTCAAAGATTCCTGATCTTGGAATTGATCCAAATGGCATTAGATCCATGGCATGGTACATGGCATTAGATCCAAATTGGCTCTCAGCATATCAGTGAGAAAGAAACAAGGAACAGAGGCCAGGGTGGTGGCCATTTCCCCGTTTTCACGGAACTCCTCACAAGTGATGATACTTAACCCACTCCTGAGTTACCTCAATAGGCAGGGTTTTCACTGGAGAATGGTCTGTCGAGATACAATTGGCTAAGGATTTGGAGCCATAGGATTGGTTCAGACACTATATAAGATTATAGGCGGGGCAATAAACTCAGATCTGCACCCTGATGCTGATCTCCGGAGTCAGATTTCCCAGGATTTGTCACATGACTCCATCATCACCTCTTACCTCCTCACCCCCATCCTCAGTCCTGTTCTCACGTGTGGTCTCTAGAATGTCCCACCATGTGCAATAAATATTTTGGATTAGCAGCAAAGATGGTTTGTGCTCTATTGCTTGATAGACCGTGACCTTTGCAGCTATTCCTTCTGCGAGACAGAAACCATTTAATAGCACTGCCTGAGAAGGTCAACAACTTGATAGGAAATGTCACATGGAGTGTGATGTCTTATGTATCATTTCACAATGAAGCAAGTTCTCTTCGATAATTAGGGAAACTTCAGATGCACTTGCAAAAGGATACTCTGACATTGTTAGGGTGCCCTGCATGCTCTCTACCTCCTTCCAAGGATTGGGGGAAAAGTCGTTCATATCAATTTTAGTATGCCAACATGGACATCTAAGCTTGGGGAAAGTTATTGACGGAGACTCACTCATGATGAGATCTGTGATTCAACCATTAGCAAGCTCAGGCTACGTAGATGGCTTTCAAGTAACTTATATGTGTTGATTGATTTATCATAAGATCAGTGGGTTGAGGATAAGCAGGCTAATTAATGCAAGAATGTGTGCTAACTTAAACTCTTCCAACAAAGACAGCTGACATTAAACAAGCAAGAGTGATTCTTTACCACAAAGGTCATCATTATAGCTTCATGACATAAATTCTCAGAGTATAAAAGTTATAAGCAAGTGTTGGGCCCCGCTAATTAACATCAAAGTCTACCATTGTCTGGCTTGCCTTCTGAGCTCGACACAAAATAGGGGACTCTCTTTACTAGCAGGGCTTCTCCTTCTCTGACTTGTCTGGGAAGCCTGAAACCACTATACCCTCTACCTGAGAAATACCATATAGCCTTGGTGAGATTTCAGGTTCATCTTCCTTTCTCCCAATAGGAACCTGTCCAGTAAGCACCTGAGATTCCTGGAATGCCTCGCCATGCAGAAGAGGCAATCGCAGAACTTTAAAACTCTAGCCAGTGATTTTCATTTACCATGAACACTCTTTCCCACTCTCCAAGGTCCACATATACCTCTGGTTCACTCCAAATAAAATGGATACATTATAAAAACCACCTCAAATAAAGGTATGTGCACAAGCTAAGGTAGTCTCAGAGAGCTGTTCCATTGAAAATCATCAAAGAAGGCCTCTGCATAAAATAAGCTGAAACACTAAGACCCTCAACAAAGGCCTTCTCTCATCATGCTCACTCCCCAAGCAGTCACTCCCAGCCAGACCAGGATCCTATAGAACCCCACCCATTCCAGACTCCACTTCATTCTCCAAGCCTTCTGTGCAGTGATTTCTGGACAGCCTGAGAAGGAAGAAATGGGGGACACAGAACCACAACTAGATCCCAAAATGTATTCTATAAGTAGGTATGTCTAAGGATATTCCACAAATATGCTCTGATACTCAGCAAATACTGCATGCTTTCTCTTGCATGTGGAATATGTATATATGTATACGTATACATATACGTATACATATATGCATATATATATATGTATACATATACGTATACATATATATATATATATATATATATATATATATATATATATATATATGCATTCCTTCAAAGAAGGATAAAGTTTTGGTGGGAAGGTAATAGAATACATGTGATAAGAAAGTAGAACAGAGTTAGTAGGGGCTGGCAGAAAACAAGTATTAAGTTAAACACAACACTGACTTCTACAGGTCGCTTAAACCTTTGCCTTTAATGTCATCTTCTGCACCATAAGGGAGTCATTTACATTTTGAGCATTCAGAGTCTACAAAAGATTTATGTCCTCAGATTCCAGGTCCTATTCAACAGTGAACCCCAGAATAAAGAAAGCATTAGACTATGATACATTCTATGTGTGTCTCAGTCAGGACATTACAGGATACACAGATCTTCTTGGCTTACTTTTAAGTATCGGGAAATTGTTTCCTAAGCATTTTCCTGGTGGAATGAGCTTGAAATGACAATTTTATTAAGTGAGGGCTGCTTTTGAAATCCATGCACAAGCTTCTAACTGCTAGTACTAAAGGTAAATTATTATGCCATTTGTTATCTTAATTTTATCAAAAGAAAGCACATTTAGAATACACGGTTAAGGAACTCAGCCCCCTGTCATTATTTCTGATCAGACTCCTACCTATTACTACCTCTTTGTCTATTTGCAAAGAATGTTCTTCAATTAAGCTGCTTCACTCTGAGAATGGAAATTGAGGTCTCAGGTTCAGCTTAAATGACACAATTTACCAGCAGTCCCTCTATTTCTTTAAATAATGACTGGTCCAATGTCTGCTTCATTGTTTGTTGTCCAATTTTCCTTTGAGAAAAAGAGAAAGCCATAACAATGTTTAAACACAATGAGCAAATTGGAAAATTGACACAATTATCCAGAAATTTGGAGATAAAAGGAAAACAATAATCAAATGGGATATAATTGATACTTCAGTGGATACTGTGCAAATGGAACATTACTATCTATCAGACAAATCTTTACTTGGTCTTAGTTCATAGATCCTATGCCCAGATATTTCACCCTGAGTTTAATTTAGTGTCTACTTCCTAAATGGACTCCATTGAAATCTTGACCACATTGTCTACCAGCTGTGACATGATCTTCCAAGGGAGATATAAAGAAACACTATCCACCAAGAATGGGCAGAAATAAGCTGAAGAGAGAATTCCACCCAAGCCTAGCTTTGTGAGACAAGTTTACTGGAGTAACTCACAAGAGCATGTGTGACTGTTGGGCAGATGAATAATGAAACAATCCCACCCCAGCAAGATGACTAGTCATAGAAACTGTATCACTGGAGTCTCTTGGCCAAACAATGGAATGCTCCTGAAGAATCCCCTTCCAGTTGCTTACTTGTTTATCTCTGAGATAACCTGGGGAAGCCTAAATGATGTTGGATTTCATAAGTTCTGGAACACTAAAAGCATGATTATCTGAGACATTTGAGTCACATGAGCTCCTCCTTGTCCATGAGATAACAGTAAAAGATTTCAGATGACCGCTGCTCAGATTCAAGAGAGCTAGGATCATGAGCAACCTAGAGGAAACACAATAGGAACAAATGTGTACATAGTTTATATTGGATATAGGTCCACCTCTGTCCAGTTTCACTAGCTGTGTAAAGAAGGATTCTCAGTGAGCTTCTAGCCCTGCCACTGTCAAGTGATGATAACAATGTAAACATCAGAGGTACCTTGAGAGTTAAAGTTACAAATGGGTTGCACAATTTCCAGCAGTTAACAGTTGGCTAGCAAACAGATTGCCACAGTCTTGCCCCTCCTCCCAGGAAGATGCTGAGGTAGGACAGGACTTGGATGTATAGAGCCCTTTCAAACTCTCTGGTATTAAGAATATTGCTTAAAATGTGAAAGAGAATACCCCACTTTGGATATACTGAATTTCATTCCTTCTACAGAGGAGCACAGGAGGAAAGGTTATTCTGCATAGACAGATTAGACTTTGAAAAGAGACCCTTTTTAGTCTCTGAAATCAAGACAAATAATCTCTGAGTTATAAGTAATCTAGATAACTGTCATTTTGACCTAGAGTTCTGCTTTTCCTTTCAGAGCTGTACCTCAGAATAAAGTCTAACTTGGAAGCTGAGTATGGGAAAAAGACAGTGCAGAGCCTTGAGTTAGTGTGTGAGAGTGTGTAACTTTAATTTTTTTCAATGCCTACTTTTAATGTTGGTTCCTAAACATTTTAACCTCCCTTCTAGCCTACAACCCACCACAGATAGTGGAAAAGAAAATATAATGGAAAGCGGACCTGTTTAGAAATTGTTCTTTGGAGCAAATCCCATCTTTGTTGTTAGGAAATCAGCACTTCAGTTCACAGGTTAGCAGTGGCAGCTCGATCCACTTGCAAACACCTCATGGATGCACCAGCAGTCCAGTTCAGTAGTGTTGGGATACCAGCAGTGATGACATGACCTAGCAGGAACAGCCAGGCCTCAGCTGAATAGGCATGAGTCAGCAACCGGATCATGACCAGCAGGAACACAAGGAGAAGTTCTCAGCTGTGCCTTTCTCAACAAATTGAAGATCAGCAAAGATGTGAGAACAAGAAATGTGCAGAGCTAGCTCTACCAGCAAGCTTCCCTCACAGTCCGTTGACTTCAATTTATACTCCTTCCAAACATCGCTTGTCCTCCATAGGTCTTGCCTCACCATGTGTCATGCCTCACCATGTGGGTCTGACTTAGCAAAACTCCATGTGAGTCTGTCTCAGCTGACATCACTCTGCCAATTGGCCCAAGTCCACAGAAGCAGCAAGAAGCCTCAGCATACTACCAGAAGTTTTTCTGGTACATTTCTCTCTATGGAATCCTGACAAATGGAGCACAACTACACAATGTAAGGTGGATCAATACGTGCAAGTAGATAGCAAAGAATCCTTCAGGACAAGTCCTCTCATGTGCTTGCTTTAGCAAAACATCCTTTCACCTGTGTGTGCTTCAGAGACATGTTTCTTCATGAGTCTGTCTCAGCAAAACATCCTTATACCTGTATTTGCTTCAGGAAAACACTCCTTCATATGTCTGCCCCATGAGAACATGGGGACGGAGGAAGGGGAAAAAAGCGGCGAGAGACGCAAAAGATAGATACAAGCCAGAGTCCGGTGGAGTCTCTTCAAGTCTTCTTTATTCTCTTCTCTTCTTACTATATTCTCACTCCTTCAGTCTCCTGACACCTCTCACTTTCTCTCTCCTTCCTCTACTTCCTACTTCCTACTACCTCCTACTATTTACTACCTCCTACTTTCTACCTCTACCTCCTCGACTCCTCTACTCTTCTACTCCCCTACTCCTCTACTCTTTTATAGAAGGGAAATCCTGGGTATTTATACCCTTTACCACGTGACTTGCCCTCGTGCACAATCTCAACTGAAGCCACTACATCACGTGCCTTGTAGCCATGGATACCAGGAGCACCTGGCAGCTGGGGGCACTAAACAGTGTAACAAGATGTTTATCAGAGTGCCCTCAGCTATTGCAGGCTGTTGAAACAAGTCTCTTGTCAGGGTATATGGCTCGAGATGGCTGTAAAGATGATAGCCACTTTCGGCTAAGAGTCGGCTCCCAACAATCTGACACACTGACTTTCCAAAGAACCATTACGTTTCCACTTCAAGAGTGTTTCCTTTCTGGTGTATGATGTCCTATTCCAAGGATAACCATGTGTTGATTTCCAGATCCTAGGAAGACCTCACGTTGCATGACCACAGGGATGTTACACATCTCATTGAAAGAAAGATCTTGAGATGAGGAGCTGATTATAAATTACCTTGACCTTTATAAGTAAGACAAACACAAGTAAGAGAGCAAAGGGCATGCAGAATAAGAAAAGAATTAGAGATTGGAACAAACATGTCAGAAAGGTGTGAGCCATGGGCTAATATTCCAACTAACTCTTAAGACACTAAAAATAGCAATTCTTCCAGTTTAATTCTTCCCTTAAGGTTTCTCAAAGGAGCACAGTACTACTGACCCACTTGGATCCTTGACTTCCAGAACTAAGAATGAATTTGTATTATTTTAAACTGTTAAAATTGTTTAACCTAACATTAATGCATACAGGCAAACCACAGCTCTTCCCATAGCTAAAGCCATCAACATAGGAAGGTGATGTTCTCTTAGGTGATACCAGATAAAGGCCCCTTGGCCTCAGATCTCCATTAGTGAAGTAGAAGAACTAACTAGGGTCACAAAGATTTATGCTGTCAGTGTTGACATGTTGGCTAAGCACACATTTTAGTTCATCTGCAATGTCCCAGTACCAAAACTCTTGTCAGCTGGGTAATAGAAGCAAGAATGATCCCTTCCTCAACGAGTCTGCAAGTAGCTAGCCATAAAGGTTACAGCCAAACTCAAGAGGTGTCCAGCATATGCCCACTATAAAGATGGTAACCTTTATAGCTGAATAGTAGACAATCTACATAGTCTTCCTAGGAATAATGGGATCAGCATCTTCTGGGTCCAACATGGCTGCATAAAGGGAGGTGTGGCACAGTTCCTGCCCCTGGAGCATCACCAGGCTTTTGATCCCCACAATCCCCACGTGTGCTGATGATTGCTGTTGGCCTGAAGCTAATCTGCTGTCTCTTCTATTTTATTTCCAATCTCTCTTTTTGGGAAATATACTTCTCCTATTACTCAGAGCTAATCATGCCGTAATAAATGAAACAGATATGGTTCTCAGGAATAAGAAATGGAAGTCCCAGGCAAATTTTGAGAACAAGAGGCCTAAGTGGTTCCTTGTGTTGGCAGTTAGGGAACAGCCAGAGCTACCAACAGGCTTCATGTTGCTCAGTTCAGCTTTTAGGAAAGCTGTTTTCAAGGCCTAAACTTCAGAAGAAACAAACCATCTCTGCTGACTCCTGGAAAGTTTTCAGCTCTGAGGTTGATATGCTTCTGTAGGAACCTACTTTTCTGTCAGGTTGATCTAATATCGATGCTGCTCTCCAAAGTAAGGAGGGAGGGGGAAGCCTTGCCAGACTGAGCAATCTTGGAATTTATAAACTGAATGGTATTCATTCCATAGCTGCATTGTGGAGAATGCTTGAATACTACCCTTTGGCTTTTGAAGAGCAAGAAAAAAGAGGACTGGAGTCCAAACAGCCACAGTGGGGATTAATAACTAACTTGAACTCTATGCTTCACCAAGTGCCATACAGGCAAAACCTTGGAATCTAGCAACCAGGAGAAGTAGATATGTCCACACCACACTAGAAGATCAAGACTAAATGGATATAAGGAGTTAATCAGGGCCTTAGGACACTAGAGCAGACACCTCCCCTCTGACATTGGAACTTGAAATGTTGCTGCAAACCTTACCCCCATCTTAAACACCAGTCAAGAAATGAAGAAAGGGGTTAAAAGATAATCTTCCCCAATAACTTATATATTCCTCTTTTCATATAAACACAAAGTGGGGGTAAAGAAGAGTAGCAGATAAAGATAGAGAAGAAAGAAGGCAGAAAAAGAAATATGGAGGAAAAGTAGGGAGATGCAGAGGAAGAAGAAGGTGAAAAGAAAGGGAGAGAGGAGAGAAGAAGATACAGAAGAAAGGAAATAAGAAGGGAAGAATGAAGGGAGGGAAGAAGAGAAAGTGAATGGAGAGATGGACAGATAGATGGGAGAAAAAGAAAGGAGGGACATGAAGCAAAGGAACACTAAGGGCAAGATTCAGGCACTGACTGTGTGGTAAACAATCACATAGTAGCTTTAATTCTGTCACTTTTGTAACCACTAGCTGTATGTTCCATTGCACCATATTTTATTGTAGGGATTGGGTGACTTCTTTATAAGAAATCTCTTTTGGGGGCCTGGTACATAGGAGAGTCTCAAATGTGGTAGTTATTGCAGCAATAAAGGAAAGCTAACCCACAGGAATATTGAGATAATATGTAGACTCTCTGTTGTGCAATGTTGAACAAATGTCAGTGATCAGACTCTGACTCTCCCTGGTTCTAAGCCTGTGCCACAAAATGGGCCCATTTATTTCCTTGAAGTAGGAAGTATGGTCTTCATTTTGTCATATCATGTGCATACCCAGTTAGATGCATAGGGAGGAAACACTGACACACATACTCCAGCAAACATGGCCATAGCATTACTGATTTATATCATTCATTCAGAAAGACATATGCATCCACTGAAAGTACATATAAATTATATCAGAAAAGAAAGAAAATATACTCACTTGTCAGCCAAAAATTAACTGCTGTTTTAATACCTTTTCTAAGTAATTTTGCCTTTTCTCTTTATAGATTCTAACAAGAAAGCTGTAGATTATTCTTTTAACCTGAAAATAGCACTGTGCAACCTAATATTTAGTATTTTACAGGTTTCTCACTTCATAAGCATCTTGTCAGTCTTAGACACATGAGCATAATTTTCACTATCTGCAAAACTGTACCAACTTTATGCACTTTGTTTTATTTAACTAAAATTAAGTTGTTTTGGTTTCTCTCAGTATCAACACCTTAGTGCTATATTCTTTCTAATTTCACAAAATTCTTTGTATTTCTACAGTGCCTTATTATTTTCCAATTTCGCTCATTTTATTTCACCTGTTGAGGACCATTACTAGACACCAGGCTCTTAAAAGTAGAGAACAATTAGATAGAGAAGGTTCTGGTCATCTGAATCATTCTAGGTTAAAAAAAAACACCCATAACCTGTTTGCCAGCCCTTCCTTTTCCCCAGGGCTGCAGATACTCACTATGAGTGACATTGGACACTTGTAGAAAGTATTGGTAAATCTAATAGAATTGCCTCTTCTGGGTGTAAGCCAGTATGCTTTCTCACATTTCTATCCTTCCACTTTTGGGCCTCCATGGGGGGACTGATATCATCTGGACTTTTTCCAGACACAGCAGAGGGCATTCCTATGTGTACAACTATCAGTATCCTGGCCGAGAAGGTCCTCAGACACAAGACTTGGTGCCAGCATCTCCACAGCTCTGCACTTGGCTCATTTAGGGACACTTAGGAAGTGCTTCCTGAAAGTCTCAATGATCCTTCCTTACCATCTCTCCTTTATAGTCTATTGTAATAAGGGTGCCTCCATTTATCCCACAGTCAGCAAATCCCAGTGTCTGCATTCCAGATCTGAGCTTGTCACTCTTGTTCTAAATGCTTCTAAGTATTTACTGTCAGCTCAGACAAGTGCCTTGAGAAGCTCAGGCCTCCATGAACCCTCAAGGTGCTCCTAACCTTCAACTAGGTGCCTTTGGTAGTGGGGCATAGACATCCCCCAAGATAAGGGTTGTAGAAACAATTATCCATCCCAGAGACTGCAGCCAGGAGGAGCACAATCCAGTGAGAATAATGGGATGTTTTCCATCTGGGCGTGAAATAGGGTTTTCTCCATGGTTAATGAGAACAGCCTGTTTCCAATTTGACTAATGCTTTCCATTAGAGTTCTGGCATGGCCCAGCAGAGAGGCATGGCTGGGGCCTTTGCTGTCTCTTCTTAAAAACCAGGAACTACTTTGTCATGCAGAGCTTTCCTTTGATCCTATCCCACAATCCTAAGGCAAGGTTTATTGGCAGGTCCAAAAGTAGTTTCTCCATTCACTGGTGACCTTGAGCAAGATTCTGCACTTCTCTGGGCTTCAATTTATTCTCGAAGAAAGTGAGTGGTTATACTAACCTAGCCCATTTCCCAAGTTCATTATGAGAACCATAGTTTAAAGCAAGGAGCTGTAATGACTGCTACAATTTCTTCAGCCTGTGATATGTGCCAAACACATGACAAGCCATTTTCATTTTTAATATATTATTGGATATTACAAGGCATGTGACTGCCCCAAGAAGATGGCTATATATTAATCCTGAAACCCAGAAATAGTCACATTATCTGTAAAGGGAAGTAAGATGTAGGTAAAGTGGTGTTGAACAAAAATCACTGCTGGGGGCCCAATGGCAACAGGAGTTCTTAAAGGTAGAAAAGAGAATTGGAGAGAGGTAACAACCGTGGTTCAAGTTCTGAGAGAGCATATGTAAGGACTTTGGCCATTGATATTTGCTTTGAAGGTGCTAGAAGAGACCACAGAAATTTTTTTCAGTTTTCCAAAGCTAAAATAGTAGCTCGTAAAGAAGGAAGATTTATTCTAGACTCTAGAGCAATGGTTCTCAACCTTCCTACTGCAGTATCCCTTTAATACAGTTCCTTATGTTGTGATGACCCCAATCACAAAATTATTTAATTACTACTTCATAACTGTAATTCAGCTGTTCTAAATTGTAGTACAAGTATCTGATATGCAGGATAAATGACATGCAACCCCTGTAGGGGGTGTGATCCACAGGTTGAGAACTACTGGTCTAGAGTGTCCAGATCCACATCTTGATGACAGTCCGCAGGGGCCTACCTGCACTCACACCTTAATGTGAGCCCAGGGAGCCTCACAGGCAGCTCCTAACTGATAAGAATGCAAGAAACCTAGTGTATGTTGTTGTAACCCACTTTGGGATAACCTGTACAATGGACAAAGAAAACAGTATTCTGTTGTCACCCTTCTTTCTGTTTCAAACACATGAGAAACCTGAGAATCAGGGAAAGTTCGTATCTTGCTACAAGCATGTTAACTGTTCTAAAGACATCTGTGTTCTTAAATCACTCTCCAGCTGATTGGTCATAATTGTGTTTGAGTACTGGGTCATATCATAATTTGTGGAATTCATCTATTCTAAAGATGGAAACTACCCCCACCATGTTCAGGGAAACTGTATCTTCTCTTTCCAGTGGAATCTTAGCTCTCATCTTTCTAAGCTATGCTGGGAAGTAAGCATACCCTACCTTGCCACAAAGGACGAGCTTTAATAGAATGGTGAATACATTTCTGATGCTGAGTAGCAAATTATTATGAAATCACAGTCTTAATTTAACACTCGGGTTTTTCTTTTCTTAAATTATTATTTACAGTCTCAAGGGCCAGACGTGTGGCCAGAGCCTCAAGTTTCAACAGTTCTAAGATCAAATTATTCACTTGACTGCCTCATCTGGAAGGACACAAGTTCAGACTCCTTGAGTTACAGGGAGAATCATTTCCTTAAAGCTGTCAGATCTTATTTGACAGCTGGGGAGGAGCATCTTGTCGCTATCCTCATCTTGTTGTCTATTCATTTGCTGGCCCACATCCTTCTCAGACCTTTCCTTTTATCTCTTGCCCTTCCTACCTCCACATTCCATAAACACCAGTGTTGCTTCCTTCCCACATGTTCAATCTTGACGAATCAACTTCTCTGAGATTCAGTTTCTTCTCTATTTGAAAAAGTTTCAAGAGATGGTTTACTAAATGCTTAACCACAAGAGATCACTCCTTTCCACACACACAGTCCTCTCATCTTCTTTCTTACCTCCTCCAACAACTTTTACTGTTCTCCTCACTTTCATTTTCTGCCCTCCCTTGAACTTGGCTAGAGAAGGAATTTGGGGTTTGAACATTTCCCTGGAGGAAGCTGGGTTTCTGGGTATTCCACAGAGTACCCTGCAGTGTGTGAGCTGTCTTCCCCTGAAACTCTGAGAGCCCCATGCATGTCCTTCACTGTACCTATCATTATATAAAGTTGTTTGGCTTATTGCTTAAGGTTACTTGTTCCCAATGGAATGTAAATAGGTTCATCAGGATAGAGTCTTTGTCAGCCTTATATATAGCTCTGAGAATCCTGCTTATAACTGCTGTTTCAAAAATTATTCAAAGAGGACATTATTACTAATGAATGAGTATATGGATGGATGGCTCAACCAGTATATGCATAGGTGGAAGGAGTAGTTAATTAAAGAAAATGTGTCAAACTTAACTGCAGCATTTTATATAGAATTAAATATTTAAAGGGCTCATAGGTCCACCAAGGAGATCCAGATTGAGTTTCTGTTGACTGTTTCTGCTCCATATTAACTTGGAGTTTCCTGTCTTTGGAGAACCTAAAACAGCAAGTGGCCACTATAAACATGACTTGCCTCCACTGAAATCCTCCACAGTCCTCAGTGGTGCTAAAAGACAACCCCCTGACTCTCATCAAAGCAAAATACATTCAGATGAAAACGCAACAATTAACCACCTGGTCCAAAACGAATCTTCCAGAAAGAGCAGAGACAGGTTTACATCCCTTCTAAGAAATAGGGGTTCCTGGGACAAAAATAACTCTGGGGGTTGGTCACAGACAAACTAAATTGCTTAAAGGCCAAAATAATTCAAGACATACCAGAGAGGGAGATATATAATTTTTTCATTTCAAAAGTTAATGAACAAATGGATTTCCAATTCATTATTCATTGACTTTTGAAGTTTAATGAATAGCTCAGAGACAATCACTAATTTGGGGTCTTTATAGAAAATGAGGGCAAGCCAGATTCAATATGCATCAAATATGCAACAGTATCAATTTGCTATATATAATGAATCTCACTTATTACATTAATGAGCTAGAGTTTATCAGCTTTAAATTGTTAATGAACACAAAGTGATGTACTCACAACGCACACTTCACATCCTTACACTAGTATAGTCAATATGATCCTAATCATGACCATTTCCACACCTCTATGTCATATCTAATCCAAGAGTCTCTATATCCCTACCCTGACACCCATGACCTCTGCAAGCTAATTGGTGCTGAACTTGTAAAGGGAAACACTGCAGAGAGAGTGGAAACATGTGGGCTTGAATTTCTTTCCCCAGAATAGCACCTGATTTTGGGGAAAGAGGCAGAAAGAAGAGTGAGCAAATACTGTGGCAAGGTGAGGCTGATGGGCTACTAATAGTGGACATTAGTTTTTCTATGCTTCTTTTGAAAAGCCATGTCTTCATATCCTGCATTGGCTGACCCTCAGGAAACACTCCATTCCTCTGCTGTCAGTTCCATATATGGGATCCTTGAGCAAGCCAAGAGTCCCAGCATCAAACAATTATGATGCTTGTTGCCTAAGAGTCAACTAGCATACCCCTTCAAGAAGTGCATCATCTTTCCTACTGCCTCACACAAGCTGATCTTGAAATTTGGTCTTGGTCAATAGAATGAGGTGCAGATATAGTGCCACTTAAGAATCTAGACTCAAAGATTATCCATATTTCTGCTCACTCTTGGATTTCACCCTAACAATTATTTATTGTCTCTATCCATTTTGTGTTGCTTTAACACCTACATAGAGATGACTAAGACATGGTGCCTGACCTTGAGAAGTTTATGCTCCAGGCTTTTCTGATACTTGTGTGTGCAAGGAGCTTCCATGTTCAAATATGTGCAAGACCCAAATGCTGTTACCAACAAAAGAGGCACCACAGTCACAGAAGACAATGAGTCAGAAGTCAAAGAGTTATTACATTGAGGGAGGTAACCCAAAGCCAGACAGACAAATGTTGAATATTCATTTGTTGATTTTAGCTCCAAACATTTAGATGAGAGTATATAACCTGCACATATAACCTGAAATTATATACGCCGGCACAGAAGCCAGGAAAGTAAAAAGGAATTGTGGGTAGAGGACAAGCTCTAGAAAGGGCAAGAGCAGACTGTGGGTGCCACAAGTGTGGAAATGTTGAAAGGGGGCAGGAGTGGTAGCTGGAACAGAGGACAGCAATATAGAAGGAGAGGGACGAAAGATAAACAGCAAAATGACAATCTTTCAAAATGCCATAGGGAGACATTATTTTATAAGCTTAATGCATACACACACACACACACACGTGTGTGTGTGTGTGTGTGTGTGTGTGTGTGTGTGTGTGTGTGTAGTTTAAAAGGAATTATGCCACAAAAGGTGAAAATGCTCATCCCAAGAGCCACAGATGATCTAATAAAACTCCTGGTGCCATGAGAAGCCTCCCTTCAAGGTGTTGGTCAGGAAAGTCCAAGAGACTCCTCAAATCATACAGGCTATTGTCATTGCCCTTGGTTGCCTCCCAGAACCCAAAGATAAGATCCTCTTGCTATAAATCCCATACACTTCAGGCATAGGTCTTAGAGGAATGGAGCTGGAATTGATTTGGAAGCCTCATTTCTGAGGATTACTTCTCACAATATCAGAAGGTGTCATGCAAGCTGCCATGGGAGAAAAGCAATAAATAGTCCTACCCAACTTCAAAGCCTAAGAGCTACAAGAGTATTGGCTCAGAAAGATATCCACAATGAGGCAGTAGTGGCACTTTTATCTTGAGAGTTACCAAAAGCTATCTAATTGGATTTAAGACACGAATTCCTGTTCGGTACTGTAAGTCTTCCCAGCTACTGTGGTCAGTGAGGTCATGAATCCAAAGAGAATTTATTACTGTCATTAACTTGAACCTACATAATTTCTAACTGTATTCAAAATACTTATCCTTATACCCACAAATAAGTTTAACTCTTACCCGTTGTCTTAGTCAGGTTTCTATTCCTGCAGAAACATTATGACCGAGAAGCAAGTTGAAGAGGAAAGGGTTTATTCAGCTTACACTTCCACATTGCTATTCAACACCAAAGGAAGTCAAGACTGGAACTCAAGCAGGTCAGGAAGCAGGAAGTGATGCAAAGGCCATGGAGGGATGTTACTTACTGGCTTGCTTCCCCTGACTCGCACAGCTTACTTTCTTATAGAACCCAGGACTACCAGCCCAGGGATAGCACCACCCACAGTAGGCCCCTCCCACCCTTGATCATTAATTGAAAAAATGCCTTACAGCTGAATCTCATGGAGGCATTTCCTCAAGGAAGGCTCCTTTCTCTGTGATACCTCCAGCTTATGTCAAGTTGACACACAATACTAGCCAGTACAATTGACCCCTTTTTAACTTGACACACAAACACATAGGAGGAACTGAGAAACTGGAAAAGAGAGGAAAGAAAAACCTTTAAATACAGTACTTATGTGTAGAATTCTTAAAAAAAAAATAAAAATTTAAGAAAGATAAAAGACCAGAGGAGGAGAAGGAAGAGGAAGAGGAAGAGGAAGGGGGGAGGAGGAGGAGGAAGAGAAGGAGGAGGAGGAAGAAGAGGAGGAGGAGGAGGAGGAGGAGGAGGAGGAGGAGGAGGAGGGTAAAAATATTTGGTGACCCTAATGCTGGTTGCAGATCAGTAAGTGTCCCTAGAAAGAATCCTCTTCTCTTGACTTCAGCTTGACAGAACTGATCAAGGTCACTGAGAATAGCCACCCTTTCTGGCTTCATGACTGAATCACACATAGAAGTGAGAGATGGAGTTATGGTTATCTGAGGTACTTATTGATTCATCCTCCCAGGACCACTTGGAGACGACTTTCAGAATCGGAATGCATAATGGATGCATGAAGAGGACACATGACAGGACTCATTCTAGGTAAGACTGGTGATAAATGGTCATCTCCATGACAGGATGTGCTTTTCTCATGGAAAGTGTGCTGAGAAGTGGCAACATCAGCACACTGAGACATCAAACCTTCCTTTCCCTCAAACCGGATGGAACACGAGTTTTAGTGAGTAGATCACACTAGAATAAAGGAAAAGTAAACACAAGAACAGACACTTGGTGGTTGCTAGGCTGCTGGCAGATGCTGGAAATTAATATACTAAAGTCAGATGGACAATCTTGCTTAGTATTATTTCTTACCACACTTGCAAGGCTGTTGCTCTTGGGACTAGCAAGCTGAAACTACTAGCAATTATGAACAATGGTCTTTGAAAAAAAATGACAATGAGCAGATTTTTAAATACTGTTTCAAGATGTCCCCCCTCGTTGAACCACATAAAACCCCTCTGACTAGTGCCTAATTTGTTCATTCAATTTAAGGGCAAACTAGCTTCCAGTGGGACTAATATGTCAGGTGTTTGGAATGAGGCAGAATTTATTTTATACCCACCGTGTACTTCTAAGCTACAGATGAGTAACCCACTTACAAAAGGTGAAACTGAGGCTGAAGGAAAACTGACTCATGTAATGTCTGAGGCAGGGCTGGATGCCTACTGTTTTGAGACCTTGCTCAACCCAAATTATCAGTGAAGCAGAACTCTCCTTGGCTGTCAGATTCTGCTCTAGACATAAGGACTATAGTCATTTTTATTACATTTTAATTAATTATTTTAAAATTTGTATACAATACACTTTGATCACATTATTTCCACTCCCCCAAGTCCTCCCATATCATATCCACCTCCCTCTCACCCAATTTCATTTCTCTCTCTCTTTCTCTCTCTCCCTTCTCTGCCCTCTCTCCCCTTTCTCTTCTCTCTCCCCACTCTCCTCTCTCCCACTTGCTCTTGATTGCACTCTTTCTGAAGCAAAAGCAAAACAAAAGGCATACAAAACAAAACATCAAACCATAAGCAAAGAGAGTGAGAACAGCCTGTTTTGTGTTGCCCAAATGGCCCCTGAACATATCCTCAATTGTGTCTGATACGCCCAGTGTCACTTTATAAAAGAAAACTGATTTTCCCTTCCCTTGGAGCTATTAATTGCGAATAGCCTCTTGATTAGTTGTGGAAATTTTTGTCTATTTCCCCCTTCTCAGTGCTGGAATGTTGTCTGGTACAAACTTCTGCAGGTGTTGTCCTTATTGTCACAGTCTCTGACAGTTCATATGTGTATCAGTCTTATTGTATATGCAAGACTGTTCCACTGGAGTTATTCACCATCTCTGGTTTTTACATTCTTTCTACCTTCTCTTCCACATAGATTCTTGAACCTTTAGGGTTAGTATTTGTTAAGGATATCCCATTTGGACCAAATGCTCCAAAGTTTCTGCATGGTCTGCACAATGTCCAGTTGTGTCTCAGTGTTAATTCCCATTGACTATATAAAGAAGCTTCTTTGATAAGTGCTGACATGCACTGATCTATGGGTATAGAAGAATGTCACTTAATGTCATTTAGTTCTATGTTGATTTAGCAGGATAATAGTAATAGGTGTTTTCTCAAAGGACCCACAACATATATAGATCTTTCTAGTCTTTTTTATGGTTTAGCTATTTTTTTTGAAAACAGATTCTTCTCTCATACAATACATCCAGCCCACAGATTCCCCCTCTTCACTCTTCCCAACTCTCCCAGATCCATTCTCCCTTTGTTTCCTCTTCAGAAAAGAGTAGGGATCCAAGAGATAACAGCCAAATGAAAAAAAAAAAAACCCTATACAATAAGACAAGGCAAAAAGCCTTCAGACTGAGGCTGAACAAGGAACCCACTAGGAGGAAAAAGAGTCACAAGGGCAATCAAAATAGTCATAGATACATCTGCTGCCTCTATTAGGCACCAGGTCCTCTGTATACATTTTATGGCTGTTAGCTTGGTGGGGTTTTTTTTTTTTTGAATTCTTAGTGTAATGTTTGATCTGCTGTTTGCAATGGGTAGAGTATAGATTTTGGTGCTTTGCTAAAGTACTTCTTTTAACAAATGTCAAAAACACACGTGGTAGAAGAGTACAATAATCTATTATCCAGATGAAGATAGGGTCTCAGAAAAATGAAATTAGTTTTCGAAGTTTATCTATACCCTGGATATTTAAAGAGTGGGTCTGACTGCCTCCATGGTACATCTTCATATTCAGCCACTTTGCCACGTTATAGCCTCTATATTGGAGATCATAATCTTATCATATCACTCCCGAGGACAGTGTGCTCTGTTAGAGATTAAACAATGCAAAGTCATTTAAAATCTGCCAGTGTTATCTGTTATTCGTGTTTCAACCCTGCCTGTATCTCACAGTACACACCAAATGCATCAGCCAATTCTGTCATGAAACTCACACATCATCTCCCCACTGCTCCCCACCTCTACCGTCCTCCATGGTCACCAAGATGAAGCAAATGAGCACAGTTTTCCACCTGAGTTATAGCAGTGACCTCTTTCCTGTTCTCAGTGATCATATCTCTAACCTCTCAGGACTCTATAGACAGGAGCATTTAACCTCGCAATGTGCAAGTCACCTTCTGATACTTCCCAATCACACCAGCGCTTTAGCTTTGTAGATACCCCAGTTCGTAAGCAAACTCTAGGTCAGGTCTTTTAAAAAACTAACCCTCATTTATTGTGTTTCCTAACCAATTTACAAATACTGAGGAATGCTATCATTTTAAGTTTGTCTCATAAACATATCAGTGTGAAGGGTTTGCTTATCATACCTTTAACTCCATTTTGCCATCAGCCTTTCTTTCCCATGATTTCAAATAGCATAGTCATTTTTAGGAATATGTGCATCAATTTCTATCAGAACCAACACACATATTTATAAAGTGATTTATTTATTTTGTTTAGTTAACTCTTTACAAGCTAAGGACCGATATAAACTATATTCTTAAAATACAAAGCCATATTTTGTTTTACTTTTATAACACGTGTGAGTCATGTACCTTGCGCCATTCAAATTTGATCAGAGAATTGGGACAACAGAAAGAGGTAGATAATGAGGAAGTCTCCCTTGGATTTAGCACTTTATCATTAGGAAAGCTAGTTACTAGGTCCATACACAGCTCCTTCCATGATGACTAACCATAGCTGGAGATGAAAGCTAGACACAAATCAGAACTGAATCCATGGAAAGGGAACTCATGAGGCTGAACTGAGATGCACAAGGACACAGCTCCACGTTCAATGATTCAGTGACCTACAAGGAACTTTGTCAATAAATGTTACATATACCTGAAGACTCAAAAGTTGAAGGAGATACCTGGTGAGGAGTTAGGCCAGCTCTATTATGGATCTAGAAGACACATGTGTGGACAGTGTTCATAGAACCTGTGCCCCGTAGTAATGTCCAGAGCATAAAAAGAGGCGCCACTTTACTCTTTTCGCTATTATCAACACAAGGTAAGAGCCAATTGGAGAAGGAGATTCTAGGAAATGTGGCTCTAGAGCTCACTTGGCATGTGAGAAAATTCTTCCATCACAAAGGGTCCTCTAGTCCTTCAGTTGTGTTCAAAGTATCCCCAACTCCTACACAAGTGGTCCCTCATGAAATGACTTCTATTTGGGATGACTGATAGCTCATTGATTGAATTTATTCTTAACAACAGTCTAATGCTGTTGCTGTGTGTAGGGTTATTTGGTTTGCATTTGGACGATTTGTTCATGCATGGAACACTTCTAGTGTTTATGTCAAGGGTAAATCGAATGAATTGGTCATCAATAAAAAGATAACCTGCATCCACAGCCTGGAAGAGGAATGATTACTAGAATTTCTCTAATATCCCAAGTGATCTATAAGTTCTATATAATCCCAAAATAATTACAATGACTTATCCTGAGAATTAGAAATAGTATTCTTAAAATTCATACAGTGTTGCTGGAGGTATTAGAAAAGACAGCAGGTCCAGCTAGCTCCTGGTATGTTGGCCATGTTCCCACTCTAAGATCCCACACTTTTGGAGGCACCAGCTGGCCAGGAACACCACCTGGGACCCACAAGACATTAGCATGGCTGTTGCTTCCATGGGTCAGCTTCATGGAGTCCATGGCTTACGGGCCAACTCTGCAACTCCCATGTGGTAGGTATAACAATTCCCAGTAACTGGTAGAAATAAGACCCTTAATGTTTAAGATTGATCAAATAGATTTATATATCAGCAAATACTCAATACACAAGATGCCCACATAATTAGAATTATTAACCCAAATTATCTAACCTTGATATGAATAACTGCTAGAGATGACAGAGTAACATCGCCTGCCATCCTGCTTCCCCTCCTGTTGATTTTTCCTCTCTCGTTCCTTCCTCCTCCCCTTTTTCTCTCCACCTACCCTTCTACTGCCCAATCACCAACTCTAGCCTTTATTTTACAAATTAAGGTGACTTTACAAATTTACTCTGGCTAGCTAACAAAATATTGGACAAAAGAAACAAATCTGGAAGACTCATGCTACATGACCTCAAAATCTAATGCAACGCTCTGGTTATCAAAACACCATGGTCCTGGCCAAAAGTAAGGACTCAACCCAAAGCAAGCAAATAAATGGAGACCAGAAATTACTGCATAGATTAACAAACAATAGATGTTTGGATTTAGCTCAGGAGTGTGATTTCTTTTTTGAAAAATGAACTACAATTTAAATAGGGCTAACAAACATGGTCAGGGCAGTAAGTTCAATCACCTGATATTCTTTGATACTTTACTTCTAACACAAATATGGGTTTCTGTATTAGAACCAAAGCTAAGTAAGCATGGAAATAAATGATATATTTCTAGACTTTACAATCACACACATATAATTCTTATACTCCAAGATGTATGTAGTCCTTATACAACTGGCATTTTTTTAAAATTATTAAAGCAATTCTAAATAATATTTGTATCATGTTTTTTTATTTTAAATTACATTGTTTATTTCCACAAATAACTGAGTTTGTTTTGTTTTTACAATTCATTTTTTATTCTTGATAATTTCATATATGTATACAATAAAAAATTATCATACTCACACCTGTCCATTTTTCTTCACCAATTCCTCCCAGGTCTTCTACTCCCAAGTCATTCCCCTCCTAACTTCATGTTCTGCTATGTTTCTATTTTTATGTTTTCACAACTCATTTAGCTAAATTAGTTCTCCCCATACTTATATGAGTGTGGTGCCAGCCAGCAGAGCATGGGAAATCTGTGAGGGGCCACACATTCAAAACTAAAAAAGAATGATTTTCTTTCCCTTAGCAGTTATCTGTAACTAATGGGGTCTGGAGAGTATGTACCCTTATCTATTCTGGAATTTAGCCTATATTGATCTTTCTTAGATCTTCTACAAGTAAAGGCAGCTGCTCTGAACTCATTCGTGCCACAACTACATCAAGTCCAGAGATCTGCACTTCACATCAGAGCTCCCAAAGATCCTATCTGACATTATTCCGACCTCCTCTTCTGCAATGTTTTCTGAACCTATCACTAGGCATTTCAGGAAGAAAAAAAAAAAAGAGAGAGAGAGTATGCTTCCTGAGAAGTACTACATATTAGTTTGTTAGATATTAGATAATTATCCAGTGAAATTAGAGAAGAGGAATATTTAGAGGCATACTATTTGGAAAACAAGTTATCAGTATGCACAAGAGAGTTGATTGACAATTCTTTAGAGACTTAGAAAAAACTCCACACAAACAAGGTAACTCAGTCAGATGATGATGTATAAAATTCATATTCAAGACTCACCTTTAAAACAAAAGTGACAAAACTGTTAAAAAGAATCATCAAAATTTCCAGTTGTGGGGCAGTAAAATTCTAAAAGAGGGAGAAATCAAATTTATTAAAGAAAAATATGTAAAACTTATCAGTACTACCTATAGAATACTCAAAAGATGCAAACATACATACATATGCATATGCACATGTACTTGCACATGTACAACCACACAAACAACACACACATACATGCACACTCATACATATACATACACATGTATACAAAACAACACACACACAGATTTATTTTTAGTACAAAAAATTATTAAGATTCCATCTTAGGTGTGGTGTGTACATTTAATATGACTCCGATAAAAACCAGTGACCCTTTTCTCCTGAAGTAATTTCTCTCTGGCCTCAAGCAAATCACTTTGCTGTACCAACAACTGAGATGGTAAGAACTAGGAGGTTTGCTCCTTGCCTCTGCAGAATAAACTACACATGCCTAGTTTGCTTAGTACTGTGAACATCTGCCATGTATTGAGGTCAGTTAAGAGATAAATGCTGAAGTTCACACAAGGAGGCAGGTCTTCTGTACCAAGACTTACTTGTCCTTGGTTTGTCCCTTGATCTCTGTATCTGTCTCCTCTGCCCCATAATCCCATTTCCCCCTGGTTCCAGTAGGGTATATATTCAGGACTTTCTATCCCCTAAATATCTCATCTGTCACCCTAATCAATGGCTACTTGACCCTCCATGACCTCAATTGTCACCTGTTTTAAGCATCAGGCTTTGGGGCGGCCTATTGCCTTATCTCTTAGCTCCTTGTGTAATATCCCTGTTGTTCATTTTAATGGCAACAAAATATCTACCCTCACGATTTGACACATTTAACCTCCACATGATTTTTCACAACTTTGGGCCAAAAGCTAAGAGTCTTTCCCTACCCCAGAAAAAAAATTCTCCTTACTCACCAGTTGTCTGTGCCTCAGTGCTTCTGTAGGCACTTAGGCTGTCTCAGGATCACCAGGTATATCTGAAGCTTCATTTTTCAGATCTCTCCTTAGAGCAATGACATCATTTTACTCTATTATAATTCTTACACTCCAGCCTCAAGCCCTGACCCTTTTAGGGTTCTTTTTATGTTAGCCCAGTCACTGTCCCTCCTGCAAGACTTGTTTCTGTCATGACTAGGCTAATGTATTTTCACATGCTCTTAGAGTCTGGTATCCGTTAACCAATTCCATTGGACTTCTATATGCCCTGAGATGATTCTTTGTGGAAGTGGTAAAAATAGTTCACTCCTGTCCTCTAGCAGGAGAGAAATGTTGGAAGATGCAGGAATTAGCTCTGATGCTCTGATATCCATCAAATTTTCAACAGTACTATTTATGCTTCCTCTATATACCTAGTGTAACTGAATGCTACCACGAGTCTAGGTCAAGCCTGATACTAGGAGACTTAGTCTCTACTGGCTACGAGCTTGGGGCCCATAATGCAAAAACTTAGGAATCTTTACCCAACCTCTTACCATTGCTCTTCCATCGCACATCTAGCCTGAACTCCTGTCTGAATCTCACAAGTCTCCTCTTGCATCCTGCTTACTTTGGTTTCCATAGACACTTTCCCTAATAGCATACTTACCTGTTTAATAACACAAGGGGATCTTATTCTTGTAGAGTCTGGACTCATACATTCTCTTGTAGTGACCAGACATTATAAGTCATGAGCATGGAGAACAAGCACCCATTTATGCTATCACTGATGCCCATATCTCTCTTGATACTTGACACACACTATCTACCAAAATTTGCCAGTGAGTATTCAAGAGATCTTTTCTTATCTTAAGGTAGCCCACACATGTCTTACATTCCTGGAGAATGCCATCCACCCATCACAACTCATCCTATCACCCTGTGAAATCCTTGGCAATGCCAAGAGTCAAGTCTTCATTCCCACTTCTGTAGATCAGCTTAATATTTTATATTCTTCTGTCATAGCATTTCCACTTTGTGCTGTAAGTATTCCAAGTTCTCAATCACATTTGTACACGGATTCTCTCTTACTGAGTCATTTTATTTTAATTTATTTTATGTGTATAAGTATTTTGCCTGTATATGTGCTAGCATGCTGGAAAGGAGAACTTCAAATCTCAAATAATCACAGCTATAGACAGTGAGCTGCCAATGCAGGTGCTGGAAACTTAACCCAGGACTCTGGAAGAGCAGCTAGTGCTCTTCAACAGTGAGGCACTGCTACAGTACCATATTTCTGAGTTCTCTAGCATACTGACTAATCTATTATAGAGGAACAATAAATATGAGAAGGAAGAGAAGGAGAAAAAGAAGGAAAGGGTAGAGGGAAGAATAGAAGGAGAGAAAATAAAAACAGGTTTACATCCATGACTATCTAGGTTTCATGTTTAAACATCTTGGTGTTCCACATGTAGCTCCATTTCCTGAGGAAAGATGGACAGCTTATCTCCTCCATTCTTTAATTATCAACCAGGCTCTGACTTGATACCCTGAGAAGATGTATACAAACTCTAGGCACATAGCAGCAGCTAAAGAAACAAAAGCTACTGGTTTTGTTAAACCATGAGTCTTGGCTGGTCAACCTCTGAAACCCACGCTTAGGTTCAACTTTCAATCTAGTATTCTAAATAAAGACGAGTATAAACTGCATTGTAAAGAATATAGATTTGTGTCCCATTAGTACAGGTCATTGAATCCTCTCCTCAGATAATCACTACACCAAAATTATCTTCATAAGATTTCAGCTTTGTGACGTTACAAAAACTTGACCTGAAACAATTGTTCAAGATGTTGTTATATATTTTTATTAAGGAAAAACTTGTGATAGCACACTAGCTCTATGCTATTTGATATCTTCTGACAGCTTTTATTACTTGGATCCGAATTCTGGGATTATCACTGGGAAGTGAGTTGAGACATTTAAAATATGTTGGTGTTCTCCAATGAGCAGGTAGTTTTCAGAGTCTACACTACTGATTTGACTTTTCTGTCTCAATTACTCCACCCTGTAGCTCCACTATACTCTTGGCAAAGGATCAAGTAGGCTGTGCCTCTGCCAGCCACCTGTTTGTTTGGGGGTTTTGTGGTTTAATATCTACCAAGAATCCCTCTCCACTGTATTGCCCACTCTAATTTCTTCATCCTCTTGCATAATCATAATCAAGGATTACCATCCTTGCTTGGTGCCTCTGTTGGATATCAACTCCTTAGTTTCTTTCCTATGTTTATTTCACACAGATCCATTCAATATCCACCAGATAGTATACTGAGTACTCAAAAGTCATTAAAACAGCAAAACTCTGCTACATCTAGTTCTGAAATACCCTGTTGGATTAGAGAAGTTAATAACTGGATGGTTAAATAATTACAGATGGATTCAACATTGCAAAGGAGGCTATGGTCTAAAATGCATTCCACTAGGCAAAATGGAAAGGCCATTCTGTGATAGTTCTATCAGGACCAACATTCAAATTTTGTCACAGCTAGCACAGCTAAGCTAAAACAATGTATTTGTATATGTTTTCCTCTACAAGATCATAAACTACCACAAATATATTATGCATATACAAACACAAATGTACAAATACATGCTGTTTCAAAGCAGCACAAGCTCATCATCTTAACTCAGCAGTCAAGCAGACATTATCTGAGTCCTCTGGTCAGATTCCTAATGCCAAAACCAAGATGCAAGTTGGCTCTGTGTCATCATCTGTAAACTAGACTGGAGAGTGATGAATGAGTGAGCTCTCATAGGCTGTTGGACGAATTCATTCTCATGTAGGGCTAATGTCCTCTTCTTCTTTTTTGGCATCAGTCAGGATCGGTCTCAATTTCAGTGTCTCCCTCAAGTTCTTATCATGATTCTCTTCCATTCTCATACCTTCTCCAATTTAAAAAGTAGCTGGCTCCTCTGGAGGGCTCAAGTGATCAAACCAAGTGATTAAGGATCCTAATTACATCTCCAAATAGTCATAGTCAGACTAGAAGTGGGTTAATTACTTAAGAGGAGGTGTGTATATCTGGTGATAAGAATCATGGGCTTGTCCTGTAGGATTCTTGTAGTAATAGAAGAACAGCTTTCAAATGTAAAACTGGTTTTCTGTGTGCTATAAGACAACCCTGCAGTTCAAAGCCTGGTAGGGATCCAAGGTAGAGACATTTCATTTCTACACATCTTTCTCCCATAAGATGGAAGACAGAAGCAAATCAACTTTGACAGTAGGCTAAACCTACTATCTATCAGTGCTCAATATTACATGCCACCCAAAGTTTAACTTGGGGGAAGGCTCTTCCTGCCTCTTTTCTGCTGAGTATGTCTCCATAGCCAGACTATTCTCCATGCAAACAGTACCCTATGCAGCTGCAACTTATCACTGACTACTAGAATTCAGTTCCCTGTCAGCCTGAAGGATCAACCAATCACATGTACCTGTAGGTTCCTAGGACCTTCACCTTCTCAACCTACACAGCTCATGACTATATGCCGTGGGCCAGGTATAATGTCTATATATGTTGTCAATACATTTGACTGGTAGGCCAGCCCACAACCTCACCAAAGGCTCTGAAGTGGTGTGGTCAATAAGCTGTAAATGATCCAGGCTACCCAGTGTGCCATGCCTTATGTCTGACCATCCTTTACTTGTAAAGAAGAATCCCTCCTACTACCTGTGAGGGAAAGAGGCCACTGATACATCCTGGAAAACAACCTAGGAATAATATAGGTTACATCAGACACATTTCCTTGTTCAAAAAATCAGATGACACTGGCAACTTCAGCACATGGAGAGGAAAACACAAACTCTGTGTTGAAAAGGAAGGGCCAGAAGCTCTCAATGACAGAACTTAAGGTCACTGTGACTAAAAATGATGAGTCTAAAACCAGGCTGTTTCATTCACACACTGGAGACTTGGTGATTAGCTTTATTGTACTCTAATTTCGTTCTTTTCTTCTTGGTCAAAAAAAAAAGATACCAGAATAGTTCCTACATCAAACATTTGCTGCAAGGATTAAGTTACCTTGATTATGGATTAGATATGGAATTATGGAAGAAAAGAGAGGTGTAGGCAACTAAGATGTTAGCCTAAATAATTGTAAAGATGGAATCTCCGTGTGTAGATTGTGTACTATAAAACCTAAGCACCCATCTTTTACATTGACAGCTGTCAGCTCAACAGGATGATTTTTCTCATATAGAAGAATAGGCTCCCCACATGTGCTCCCCACCAGCTGGATCAGCAGGACATGAAGTCTTCAAACTAGCAGGTTTCAGTTTCTAACAGCCTGTAGTGTTATTCAAAGAAACCAGCTATATCTTTCCATTGGAACTAAGGGAAAACTTGTCCTTTGATCACAACACAGCATGCCTTCTATGGCTTCTGCTCTTGTGCCATACATGGCACAGTGTCATCCCTTCTTAGCCTGAATATGTGGCTAATAAACCACTGTTAGATCTTCAGTGGAGACTATCAGGTGTTCTGGAATCTTGCAATAGTCAGAGGTGGTGAGAATACATGGGCAAAAGTTAGGAAGAACAGCTAGAGATACATGAAAGTGGAAAGAGGACATATGGTTTTAAACCTGTAACACTATTTAACACTGGTGAGTATCCAGGTGATGTGGTGCAACAAAAGGAACAGCATGTGGAGCTCAGGGAAACACTAAGAGCCCTAAACTTGAATGTCATCTCCATGCATGGGGTAATACATATCATGAGTTAAATAATGTTATAAAGACAGGACTGAGGTTTAGGAATTGTATCCTGAGACTGTGCAGTGACTACAGTGGAGGAAGGTAATCATGACTAAAGAGAGGAAAAGACCAAGGAAGGGAGAGGCTGAGGCCTATCAGTGACATGGGAGGCTCTCCTACAAGCCAAATGAATACAGTCTACAATACAGTGAAAACTGTGATCCCAGCCAAGTGTTTCTGATTTCTATATCTTAAATAAATATCAATGAATTCTCAACACTGAAATAAAATGGCTGAGTTTATTAAATCAGTTCATTGGATGGTGGCTGACCAAGAAAGCTTAAAAAAGAGATCTTGGGTTATACTGACTATCGATAACTCTTTAGAGAAATTCATTGAAAAAGGAACAAGGCCACAGAGGAATAACAGGAAAGGGTATGACATCAATGAAGGTTGCTGGTAATATAAAATTGAAAAATATTATGAGAGCATGCTGACTGTAACCATCTAAGGCAGCAGCTCTCCACCTATGCATTGAGATCCATTTGCCAGACCTTTGTCTACAAAAATATTCACATGTCAATTCACAACAATGTAAAAATTGCAGTTACGAAGGGGCAATGAAAATAACTTTATACTTGTGGGTCACCACAACAGGAAGAACAATATTGAAGGGTTGCAGCATTATGAAGGCTGAGAACTATTGGCTAAGGAAAGAAATATATGTGAGGTGGGAAGAAAGAACTAGAGAATATCTGCTGTACCTGACTTCGGACTTGAAGCACAGGTAGGAGGGCCTACTCCAAGGAAAATCAAATTGAGCTCACTCTGAGCATCAGGAGGAGACAATTGTCGTGCATAGATGCAGTACAGAAATGGAGTGAGAGATCTTGTCTCCCCACTTTAGTAAAACAGAAATCAATTATTTCAGCTGAAAGTAGAGACCTTTTAAAACAGATGGGAGATATGGGTTTTCAAGGAACAAATGCAGTGCCAGGAGGGACACCTCACATCCATTTATTGGTTAGAGGTACCCTGGAAACCTTCCAAGCAATAAAGACCACTGCCATCGCTTTTCATTGCCCACCAAAATGTGATAGTAAGACATATTGCTGAATACACAACATACTTTGGTCACAGGACATAAGAAATCAATTTGGTAGTGACCAGGAAGCTTCTTCCCTTCTGTCTAGCTTCACAGTACTGGAAGGTCACAAGTAGACTGTGAGGAAGAAAAGCTCTACCATAAGCTGCAATAATGACCAGCCTGCATGGTATGTCCATGGGCAAACAAATGGTATTAGGAGAAGCAATAACTTTCTAATTAGATTTAAGGCTGGAATCACTGTAAGAAACCCATTCCTTGTAAGATTAACCTGGCCATGCACCCATGACTTATGATCTCATAGGCCCAAGGGTGAACCAGTTACTATTGCTTTGCAAAATGGGCATACTATCAATCACCTCTCTAAATTTACATCTCTAGACCCACGGACTGAAACAGCTCTCAGATATAATTAGAGAAGCTTCTTTGAGTGGTGGGCAGTGGTTAAAATGACAACTGGTTAAGGTGCAAATAATAGTGACTTGGGGGTACTCAGTCACAAGTGAAACACGTATATTATGCCTCCTACCAGAGGATCAGCATCATCATGGAAAGGGGGATGAAATGATTGTAAGAGCCTGAAGTCATGGTGAACCAGAACAAGACCCTTCAACATGTGACAAGGCCACTACACTCATTGAACTCACAGTAGCTGTGGGTATCTTCACAAGACTGGCACAAGTTCAAACTTATCCACATTCTAGTATGGAGTAGAAATGCAGGGACTGTGAGCCACCACCACTAGCTGAGGAGTTATGAAAGGTGGATGGCCCCTGAGAAAGGGAGAGTCAGTACTCTTTAATAGCATGGTTTGGAAAGGCTGACCACAGTTCAGTGGGTACCTGACATCCAGGACTGTATGAACAGCACAAACTGAAGCCAATGAATTACTGAGTAAAAACAGAGAGGCATAGATTTGGGCAAAGAGGTGAAGTTAGATGCGGTAGAAGAAAGAAGAATTGAGGGTGCATATTTTCATTATATATCATATGATATTCTTAGATAATTCATACAATTATTTTAAAGTTTGAAAATATACTATATATATATATATGAAATTTTCAAAGATTTAGTAAAATTATTTTAAAGCAACTTTAAAATATACTTCAATAGGTAGTTAGTAGGTAACAAAAAACCAAGAAATGTAGACCAGTGATCAAAGAAAGAAAATATTGATGAACAGGACCAAGAAATCAGTATGTGTTGACTAATAAAAAGAAACATTGATCAGCGTAACAGTGGATCTTCCCCTCTGCATTGCTGTTCTCATAAAGAAAACTGAAAAAGAAAGAAAAGAAGGAGGGAGGGAGAGATAGAGGGAGAGATGGAGGGAGAGAAGGAGAGAGGGAGAGAGAGAGAGAGAGAGAGAGAGAGAGAGAGAGAGAGAGAGAGAGGTGTCTTTGCTCCTACAGTAGTAATGAGAAATAAGAAAGGACATGAATGGATACAGAGGCTGTAATCATGAAAGGATATGCAGCAAAATCTTGGTTTAAAAAAAAAGTATGAAGGTGGGATGGGCACCTTTGCCACTAGAGTAACAGTAAGACACAAAACAGAAGAAAAAGACAGTTGAATGATGAAAAAGATGATTGAAAATCAGAATGTTTGAGGTAATGCTATGTGAAGATTGTCTATTGTCACAGTTAAGAAGAGAATAAATTTTAGTGTAGTGAATGATTGAAGCAAGGTGGAAATCAAATTGAGACCACTGGAGAAAAGCCAGGTAGTCTGGAGAGTGAGGTATCTGTGAGGTACCTCACACCTATGAGGAGAGAAAGCACACCAATAATTATGAACAGTAGTGAGGCAAAGAAATATTCCGGGGATGAGGAAATCTGATAGCAACCACAATTAGAGGGGCTAAGTGGGACTAGATAGGGCCTGGTGTTATATGCTTCAAATCTTTTTTGGGGGGGTAAGGATTTGTGGGAGTGACTGATAATAGACATTAAACACTGATGAGGGAGAAGGAATTCCTACAGGTCAAATGGTAGGTAGCCAGGAAAGAAAAGATCCACCACAAAGAAGACTAAGAAGGAGAAAAAGGAGAAGAAGAATGAGAAGGAGGAAGAGGAAAAAGAGGAAGGAGGAGGATGTGGAAGAGGAGTAGCAAGAGGATAAGAATGATGTGGAGGAGGTGCAGGAGGAGGAGGAGAAGTAGAAAGAGCAGGAGGATAAGGATGAGGAGGAGGAGGGGGAGGAAGAAGAACAACAGAAAGAGGAGGAGGAGGAATTAAAGTAAAACAAAGAAGACCCTCAGAGAGTGTTGTGGCCACATGTATGCCTAATGAAGGAAATGTAGAGTGGGAAAGTTCAGGGCTGCAAAGAAGTGTGATTTTGAGTCTTCAGGAATAATATAGATGGAAGACAGACAGACAAGCACAAAGAATAGGTAATAAACTGCCACATAGTATTTTTAGTAGGGAAACAACTCTACCTAAACATTCAAAACACTTTAATGATTTCATTTGCATTCATGATGCCTCAAAGAAAGCTTCTGGCCAAAGCAAGTATGCAAATTATTTTCCTAAGAATTGATTTAGAAGGCAGAGAGAGGCAAGCACCTGCAGCATGGGTAGGGATGTTGTCAAGTGTTTACCCACAGATAACGAATGTCTGTGAGCAGAGGCATTGAGAGGGTAGTAGAGAGGATGAAGTGTAGAGTTCCACTTGAGGAATGCCATATTGCCTAAAACTGAACAAAAGGGCTCCTAGGGATTTACTTGAGAAAGTTCCCCATGCTCAACATACACGTAACCATTGAATAAATGATTCTATTTTCTATATCAGAGGACAAAGGCTGCCAAGTTCCCAGTTACTCCCAAATCTGTGATTCTTCATGTATAGTGGGACCTCATTCAACCTCTGTAATAGAAAATCTCTTTGGGCTTTTTCATATCTCTTGTTTCCTGAAATCTTGACAGGTCCAGGATCAAGAAGTCCTGGTTGTCAGATCAGGTCTCCAGTACCCTATCTGCCTCTTCTTTTCTGGCTTCTTCCCTAACACTGTCCATGAACAGACATCCTACTAGTGTTTCTAGACAAGTGTTTTGGATGAATAGGGTGCTGAGCAGCCCTAACACTGACCATGCAACAGACATCCTACTAGTGTTTCTAGACAAGTGTTTTGGATTAATAGGGTGCTGAGAAGCTTTCTGTGACTAAATTTTACTTGCTCACACTGAAGCTTGGGATGTATCCCAAGCTGGAGCAAATAATTATAGGTCAAGTTTATGAACATATGCTATACAAATGCACTAGTCTCCCACATACATGCATGTGAAAGATCAGTTGGCCTATATATCCAAGGAGACAAAAGGAGCAGGTGGTTGCATTTCTCAAGTGAACTGCATAGGTTACAATGAGCAACTAAGAGAAAAGAAAAAAATATTAAAAATGATTCATACCACAAATTGCGGGTGGGATGAGTAGGTCTTGAACATCTTGATTATATTTTAATCCTATTTGAGCAGCAGAAGATCAAGTTAATGTTTGCTCAGTGCAATAACAGAACATGGATTGACACATAGGTAATTATACTATTTATCTTCTTCCAAACTCTCTCAACTGGGGAAATGTGATTATACAGTGCTTGATAAGAATGGGGACCAAAAAGAAAAAAGAAAAAAGAAAGAATGGGAACAAAAGTTACATGGGTGAGAGAAAAGAGCAAAAAGTTCTTAATAAATAGAATTGGCATAGAAACTGAGAGACTTGTTCTCAAGTGTGGCTGGTTTCTTAGCATGCTTTCATCTAGGAAATCCCAGGGTTTAGGAATCACTTGTGCTCCAGCATTTTTCCACATTCTGGTCTCTTCCTATGCAGTCTTGTTCCTGATTTAAGTAATTCTGCTAGCTTCCCCCTTTAATTGTAATTTTAGTATTCCTTTACTTAAACTCAATCACTGAAATCATTAAAGGACCTAGTGGTTTGAAAAAACAAACACACATAGATTTTATGAGAAAAGATGCTATGAATTTGGAAGATAACAAGGGGGCCTATATGAGATGTTTTACAGGGATGAAAGGAAAGGGGGAAATAATACAATTATAATCTGACAAGTAAAGGAGATATTGTATAGAATTTAGATAGCTACAAAATAATATAATTATTTGAGGCTCTATGTTTTTATTATTTTATTTATTTACATTCTAGCCATTTACTCCCTGGTCCCCCCTCCCACAATTACTCATCCCACTCTTCCTCCCGCTTGCCTCTGAGAGGGTGCTCTCCCCAACAGGTCTCAACCTTCCCTGGGGCCTCAAGTGTCTTAAGGATTAGGCACATCTTCTGCCACTAAGGCCAGACCAGGCATTCCTCTGCTATATATGTGCCATGAGTCTTGGACCAGCCTGGGTATGCTGCCTGGTTGGTGGCTAGGTCTCTGGGAGCTCCCTGGGGCTTAGGTTAGTTGAGACTGCTGGTCTTCCTATGGGGTCACCCTCTCTTTCAGCTTCTTTAATCCTTCCTTTAATTGAATCATAGGAGTGTTCAACATCTGTCCAATGGTTGGGTGTATGTATTTGCATCTATCTCAGTAAGCTGCTGGTAGAGCCTCTCAGAGGACAGCCATACTAGGCTCCTGTCTTTAGTCTCTTCTCCAAATTTGTCGCTGAAGAAGTTCTTTTAGACAAATATATATTTTTCAAATCTCAATATGTAAATCAAACATATATATATGTAATATATACATATATATATCAAATCTCAAAGTAACTTTAGTTTATTTACATTTCCTTGATAGAAGTATAGTGAGCATTTTTTTAGAATGCTTCTCAGCCACTTGACTTTCATCTTTGAGAACTGTCTGTTTAGCTCCACACTGAATTTCTTAATTAGGTTTTTTGCTGTCTTGATGCTTAGGCTCTTTATTTACTTGTATATTCTAGATACCAACACCTGTCAGATGTAGCTGGTGAAGTTTTTGTTGTTGTTCCATTCTGTAGATTCAGAAAGATGAATCGAATGTCACGTATTTTCATTCATTTGTGGATGTTAGCTTTGAATCTTCAGATATGCATGTTTCATTTGGAATGCTTACAGAGGTCAGGAAATTACTAAAGTATCATGGAAGAGGATTTCAACAGAGGGGGAATAGAAGACTATGCTATAAATGGCTAAAGGAAAATAATGTAACAGAAAAGGGTTAAATGCAGTAGGAAATATGAGGACAGAGTAAAGGAAGGAATATAGAAAAGGATAGATAATATTAAAGACAGTTTGAAAGCTTCATAATCATAAAAAAGAGTTTAAATGGAGTTACTCTATAATTGGACAACTATGTCCCCATAAGATGCTATAGGCTAACCTAAAAAAAGCACAAGATCATGGATAGGTTATCTCTTTAGGAATTACTGCCCAGGACAATCCCATAGACACCTAAACATTTAAAAATATTGTCATTGCTTTAGGATAAATTGAGAACCTGACAGTAAAACCCATTGTGGAAGATACTCCACACTTGATTCAGAAGATGAAGAGCTCAATGAAGTGTTCACCTGGAAGCTCCACCAGGTGTCTAGCTAGCTTTGATAGTGGTGGAAGTCCATACACACTGCCAGAGAAGAAATAACCACCAGCCTCACTCAACTGTGAACATTTCAAGCTATACCATCAACCTGGAAGCAAGACATGCCTACTGATGCAAAAGTGAGAGGAATGTCACAGGAATAACAACCACTTCTGTATTGAATTTAAAGGCCATTATACAAATTAAAGTCCATACCTGGCACCAACACTGACTTCAAGATCCTGTAACTAGACAAGCTTATAGGCTCTAAGTAAAAACCTACTACTATTATCCTGCTAAATGAGAACAGTATTAAATTGACTTTCAATGCCATCATGACAAACATGGAAGAGTCCCTCTTTCAACATTCATTAGAAAAGATTCTTTTACAGCAGATGGTAATGAACCTAGAGACCAAGGACAGTCAAAGATACAGAGAATAAGACTACATAATGCTCATCCCCAAACAGAACATCTATTATCAAAGATCCCCATACCAAGGATTAGGAAACTTTGTGAAAGAGGGGACAGGAAGACTGCAAGAGAAGAGGTCTTTGGTGACTACAAGGAAACAGTGTTTCCTGGGCATAGTAAGGTAGTTATGAACTTGGACCTTTTGACAATGTATACAAGATCTGTGAAAACTCAAAATAGACAAAATCTCAGTATGGAGAAGAGAGGTTGTCAGGAAATCCTATCCCTAGCTAAAGATCTATTACCAATTGATAGCTTCTGAAATTGGAGAAGCAATGTTTTTAAATATGTGGCCCTAGTTTGTTGACCACAGCACCAGTAAATGGCCACATATCCAAGAATATATGAGCAACACCAATCATACAACACAATGTTGCCTGGTATGATGTTCATGGGATAGTAACATGCACAGCTAGGGAGAGACTTTCTTCCTCGATTAATCTCTGGAGACTCTCTCACATACATATCCAGGATGTTGTGTCCTAGGTGATTTTAAATCCAGTAACCTTGACACTAAAAATGTAAGCCTCACAGTGTACAGGTTGAATATTCCTCATGAATCCTACCATCTCTCCTTTTCAAAGCTCAACGAACTTTATCTTGGGACCTCCATGTCATTTCTCTCTAAGGCTCCTACAGCTAACCATACTACAGGCAGTTGTTGGTCAACTGCTGATCCAATGGTCTCAGAAAGCAGTAACTCAAGGGACAAAAGGAAAGGCAAAAGGCTGTCAGTAATGGTAAACACTAGAGATATACACTGAGCCCATTTCTGAGCCAACTCAGCTGGCAGCTATTGGCTGGGTAGGGTAGGGTCATGTGACAGATAGAAGGCTCTATTGGGTCTGAAAAGAATGCACCGCAAGCTGGTTCTCTCTCTGAGGCACTCTTAGCTCCTGCAGATCCTACAGTTGAAACATCTCCAAGGGATCCCTATAAGATCTCTTGCTCTGAGGACCATACAAATAACAGGAAGGAGTTCCTTTACATGTTAGACTTTTGCCATCTTGGACATCCACTCCTCATTCTGGGCCTCATCCTCCTGTCTGTGCTCCAGTAATAAGGCAGGCACCAGCTTCAGAGCCCTCCTTATTTTCCTAATGCCCTAGTTTCCTTCTCTACTTGGTAATCTGACCAACTTTTAAGGTAAATTTGTCTGTTAACCCAGCCAAGCTGGGAGTGGAGGGTGAGTGGGGGTGGGGTAGTTTGGTTTTTCCTGTTAAGTGTGCTGCCTGTGACACTAGACCTGTAGAGGCCTAGTAGCTCTATAGGCCTCTACAGGTCTAGTGTCCCATTCCACCCTGTAGAGGCATGTATTAGGAGTGAGGCAGAATTATAGGTGTACCACAGATCTTTTAAAAATACTAGGAACAACATATTAAATGAATAAATAATAAATGAAAGCTTTTTTTAAAATTCAAATTCAATGCAGAGAAATCCACAGAGAATAAATTATTACACACAAAATTAGGACAGATTGGTGTTTTTTAACTTATTCCTCTGCTTCAGGCAAAAAATATGGCTTGACACAGCTCCTTATTGATCTTGTCTTGATATACAATGCTGTCTTTCATATTATTAACTCCCTATAAGCCTCACTGAAAACCTCTGGGACTATGCTTGCTTACCAGCAGAGAGGTCATATGACTTCACCTGATGGCTACCGACTGTTGGCCAGTTTCCTCTGATACCTTTCGTCACATATGTGTGTTCTTGCCAGTGGTGCTAGCCTAAGGATGCTGACTGGCCCTAAGTGGGTAGTAAGGAGAAGACCACAGTTTCCCTCATTATATTCAGGTTTGCATTTTAATATATGATAGGAAACATATTAGCATATTCAACTACAAATTTACAGATACCCGGTTCTGTTGTGTTCCTTGTTGGTATAACTAAGTACCTTGACCAAAACAACTGAAAAAGAAAGGATTTATTTGTCTCAGTATTCAATGTCACAGGGTGTCGTTATATGGAAGTCAAGCTGTCAGGAGCTAGAAGTAGACAGATACACCAGTCAAGAGCAGGGAGCAAAGAGGTAATTCATGAATCCTTTTCTACTTCTCATTTTTCCTCCTCATAAAATTCAAGACCTCAAATCCAAGGAATGGTACCCTACACAGTGGGCTGGCCCTTCTACATCAATTAAAACAATAAAAGTAATCTCTCACATTCTCTAGGTTCCTTCTCACAGGTGGTTATACTCTGTGCCATGATGACAATTAGAACTAAACATTAGAGTATTACTACTTATAAAGAAATGAAAATTAAGGTACAAGGAAGATGCTGAATTAAGTAGAGAGGCGAACATGAGTGACTCTTTGATAGAGCAGTGAGATTGGTTCAAGGCTACTTCTTCACTATTGCCTTCAAGCAATTCACATCCCCCTACTGAGCCTTGGTTGTTTCTGCTATGGAGTGGCTCTAGGATGGCATGAAGCCTAGACATTTTGCCTTTGTAAAGTCATTATTAATACCTTACAAGAGTTCATGCTCACTCTGGTATCAGAGCAGACTGGTCCTGTCTGTCACCTTAAGTTTCTAAGATGTTTTTCTTACCTCTTTCTGTATCATGGGTGCCCCTGGCTGTCACCACCAGTTTTCACTCTCCTCTAGACTTCTAAGTAGACATGGTTAATAAAACCTAACCCCAAAGGACTTGGCCTTCCTATCCTGTACCATAATTCCAGTCCAGGCCTCTTCCTAGGAAGAGTTGGACCTCTGACCTCTGACCTTCCACCTGTTCCTTTGGCTTGTCAGATCACAGCATTTCCAGCTCTACACTGAATTATCACCTGCCCTAGAGCTCTATGGAGAAACTAGAGTACTGCCATCCTGAGGGAATGAGAGAAAACACACACAGGTTCTACCTTGATCCTGCTACATTCCCATTACTGGGCCTTGAACAGGTTACTTTGCCTCTCACAATTCTTTTTTTTTTTGTGTGTGTGTGTGTATCATTTTTTTTAATTTCTTTTTTTTTTTGAACATGAAATGCTTTTTTATAGCATGTTTTACAAGGGGAGGGGGTAAGCGGGTCCAGGTGGTGGAAAAGTACAAAATCTTCTTGGCCTGTGCCTTGAAACATGTCATGGTCTATATGGTACACTGCCTTGAATTATGATCTACCTGCAGTTCTTCAGAAGATATGGTACACTGCTTGAGTTATGGTCTCCCTGCTATTCTTAAGAAGACATGGTACTCTGCTTTGAGTCTATCTGCAGTTGCTAAGCAGGATCTTGCAGTTGCCAAGCTTCAGAGGACATTGTGCAGGTGGGGAAAGTTAGGGGGTAAGGGTAAGGGCGAGGGTCCTGGCTTCTGGCATCTCCCCCTTCTCTGTTTAGTTCTTGTATGGATTATGTTTCCCATGAAGGTGACATACATGGCTGTTTACAAGCTGCTGACACCAGGGGCACATGAAATAAAGTCTACTCAGTTTCTTAGCCACCATTCACCATTTAGGAGACAACTCACAATAACCTCTCATAACCACATCCTACTCTGCCTGGAATTTGTTCCATCTGTGTTTCTCTTGATACTTGTCTGATCCCTTGTGACCTGTATCCATATTATCCCATTCCTGGACAAACTTCCATGGGCTATGGCATTATCTCCAGATTGTTTCTATCCTACAAGTGTTTTCCAGCCCCTGAAAGCATCTGCTGTCTCTGAAGGACCTCACAGCAAGGGCATCATTATCCTCTGTGACTATGCTCGTCCTGATAAAGGCCTCCATGGATGCAAGCTGAAAGCCACTATTCTGTTAATATGCTCATGCACCCATTCTCTGTCTCTTGTCCTTCTAATGCAGCTGCCAGGCTTGACAGCATCTCCTGCAGACAGAGCATCACAGGTCCTCATATACCAGAACTGCTCCTCTCCTTATCAGTCTTTCTTTCCCCAATCTTAGGACTATGAGATATGAAGACAGAAACCCAATCAGTCACTGAGAACACAGATTATGTCCATAAGTAGCAGTAGAGATCTGGTCTAGACAAGGTTGATGACCCATTGCTTGGTTCCTCTGAACCTTTGCAGGCCACTGATGTCTTGATGACAATCTTGGTCCTCATCTCACACATCTCAGAGAGGTCTGGGATTTTAAATGACGTCACTAGCCTGCTATCTATAACTTTATACATTATGACATACTTAGCTCCTATACAATACTGATGATAAGAGGACCCTGAGATGGATTTTCATAATGGGTAAGACAGAAAGCCAGTAAGCAACAATGGCCCTGAAGCAGCACCTCCTGCTACATTAATGAGCAGCCAGAAGTACACACAATTAGACCAGGCATCTCCTTACCTGTGCAGAATTTCTGAGACACACATTTGCCAAGCCCTCTGCATACAACTGGGTGAGATATGATGATCTTTAAAAATACCTGACAAAAAGCCCGAGTCCTCAGCCTCAGGATGCAGATTGTAGGCCCAGAGGATAGTGATGCTCCTGCTGCTTGCATCATGGATTGGGGAAGATCTGGCTGTTGAATACCTGACTTTTATATGCCCTAGTATGAGTCATTTCAATCTTCAAAAACTAGATAAAACCTCAATCTCATGGTAAAGACCACCATTTATATTTGAAATGTGACACATTTGGTTTTGTTGTCTTACCTATGATTCCTCTGAGATGAGACAAGGATACCTGGTTCTGGAGTAATCCAGGCCTCAGGAATGATCTGGCTTTTGAAAAATAGATGTGAGCATATATATATATAATAAAACACAATATGAAAAACAGGATTTTTTTAAATGACAAAATTCTCTGAACAGGTATCTTGCCAAAGAAAACATACACATGAGGATGGTCAAAGATGATTGCCCCTCTCTGTCATCAGGGAACTGCTGAGCAAAAAAGTAGTACACATAAGAACGAAGATGCAAAATGCTGACCACACAAAATGGGAACAAGAACACTCCTTCATATTTAATGCATGGATGATTACAGGAGTTTTATCCCTAAGTATTACAACTAGGAACCAACCAAGTTGGCAATAAGTGGAAGAGTTGATATAAAAGCTATGGCATCTCTAAACAATGGAATATTATTGAGCAATAAAAAGGAATGAGTCACCCAGCCACAAAACACACAGAAGAATGTTAAGTGTACATTTCTAAGTCAAAAAAGGGTAATTTTAAAAGGCTTCAATCTATAGGATACTAACTATGACACTCTGGAAAAAAACAAAACTACAGGAAGGGCATAAAGACCATCATTATTGAGGTTAGATAGAAAAGAGGAATGATTTGATAAAGTACAACAGGTTTTGGAGACAATGAAACTTCTCTGTGTAAAACTATACTGGCGGGTACATGTCACTGTACTTCAGACTAATCCTAGAGTCCAGCAATGAACCAGAATGTAAGGTGTGAGTGCCAGCTGCTAACAGTGTACATCAACTGTAGCACATGTGTATTCTACAGCGCAGTTTTGAGAGGAGGACTGGGAATACATAGGAAATTTTACTGTCTTAATTTTTCTGTGGATTTAAAACTCCCCTCAATGTATATATTTTAACAAAAAATATAAAGTAAAAATAAATGTTAAAGGGCAGCATGTTTTTTCAGGTTAAATATTTTGTCCACAAATTCTTGGCATACACACACACACACATACACACACACACACATACACACACACACACATACACACACACACACACACACAGGCACATACTACATTTGCCTCTTGATCTGGGTCATGATCACTGGAAGAGAGTTCTGAGTTCTTGATATTCCTTCAAACAAAATTATTACATTACTTTGACATCTTATATTGTGTTGAAGACAACTGAGCTGGTAGATATCAAAGAGGCTCCAGAGAAAATCTCTCCTGCACAGATGTATGCTGACCACCTCAACCCTACCAAAATCCACTTTTCTGCATCAGCATCAACTTGCCTAATAGAAAAAATAGATCTTGGATCTTAATTTAAAATCACTAAAGTAATATTTCTCTATCTAATCAATCTTTTAGCCTTCTTTGGATGCTTTTATTTCTGGTTCCTAAACCAATTTGAAGTATCTAATTCAAGAGGTACAATAGAGGGACTTGGTGAACTAATGCTGTGTAAGTTTGTGAGGAACCAGCCACTTGCATGTATGGACATGTGTGTTGGTTAATTTTATGTTCACTTGACACAAGCTAGAGTCATTTGAGGAGAGGGACTCTCAATTGAGAAAATTTCCCCATAAAACTGACCTGTAGCCAAGTCTGTAGTGCAATTTCTTGATTAATAATTTATGTGGGTGAGTCCAGCTCCATGGGGGTGGTTCCTTCCTTGGGCAAGCGATTATTGATGGAATAAGAAAACAGGTTGAGCAAGACATGGAAGTATCATTCCTCCATGGCTTCTACTTCAGCTCCTGCCTCCAGGTTCTTGCCTTGAGTTCCCTTAGTGATCAAGTGTGAACTAAGAGTTGTAAGCTGAATCAAATCCTTTTCTCCACAACTTGCCTCTGATCAAGGTGTTTTATCACACCAATTGAAACCCCAACTAAAGCATCTTATGAATGGACAGCTTCATCAGTCCATCCATCAACCAATTTCCTCGGTCAAGTGAAGAACACAAATAGGGTAATTTGTTCAGACCTGTTAAGGATATATATCTACAGGAACCAGCCCATTGAAGTCAATTTTCCAATTTGCAACAGACCCAGACCACACTGGTTCTGAGCATTCTTTCCATATTCCAAACACCTGGGATGCATCCTCAAAGGGCTTGGTGGTGAACATCTGGAGAGAACAGGTAGACATGGTGTTGCAGTTCAAAGAAGACTCACTTAGTGCCCAGGAGAGGCTAAAGAAAGAAAATGAATACCCAGGGGCAACTGAGAGGGAAATACATTTAGTGAGCATCTGTTCAGTGTACATGTAGAACACACACACACAACACACACACACAAAGACACGACTGATACAGGTCCCCATGTACTTGGTAGTGAACCACCCACAAGTAAGTAAAACAAGTGACCATTGATAACTTTTATTTTGCAACTCACACAATTGAAACCAGCATGAGGAACTTGAAGGGGTCCATACCAGAGTCAGAAGCAAAGTCACACCTGGGAACTCTTCTTCAGCATCAGCTTGTTTGTAGATGGTCCAGACACAAGCTACTGCCAATTCTATGTGACTTCTTTTGGAGTTCTGGTAGCTTGAAGCACCACCCTTCCCCAATGTGCTGAGGCAGTTCTGAACTCCAGATGTTCATCTTGTCTCCAGAGGTCAATGCATTCTTCCAGGCTGCAAATTCTTCTTCTTGCTTCAAGTCTCTCCTGGGAGGTGGGGATTTCAAACTTACTTTTCCCTTGGCCATCTTTAGGCACAGCTGAGGAAACAACCTTATGGTCTCCATCTTTAAAGCTTCCTTTCCAGGAAAGAGGTAAAATCAGCAAGTGCATACATGGTCAGGGTTGCATAGCACCAAGTGTTCCTCAGAATTGGCTGTCATACTTCAGCCAGGGCTGAGAGGGGAGCTGAGCCAGGAAACTATTTCCTGTCCACCAGAAAGCTCCGCCAAAACTATTAGCATTTGAAATAACAACAATATTAATAATAACCTGACTGTCCGACAGTATCTGTTGGTTTTAATAACTGTGAGGTCTCTGAGGAAGGTAAGAGACAATTAAGGCAGGCAAGGAGGCAGGAAGAAAAGGTGGGAGGTAAGAAGGGGAGAGAAAAGGAGGTTCTGAAATGTTTCAAGGCTTCTGGCTTCCCAATGGGCTCCGAGTTCAAGTTTCAGAAATCCATAGTAGTGTTTTGATGTTCTAGAATCTTCTATGGGCCCTTCACGTTACTTGGCCGGGCAGCAAGACTTGCAAAGTATGCACACTGGGAGGGGTCACACTGGCCAGGGGGGCCGGGAGGACCAGGAGGGCCAGGATGTCCAGCTGGTCCTGTCTCTCCTTGAGGGCCAGGGCTTCCTGGAAGTCCATCTTTAGCATATCCAGGTTCCCCAGGTTGGCCTGGCCCAGGAAGCAAAAGAAATAGAAAGCAATTTACATTCTATAGCCAGGAGTGAAACAGCCCTGTTATCTTTGTCTTATGAACTAGGGTTCAATGAATACTCAGAGAGAATAGCCTCTGTTGGTGCTCTAGGCTGAAAGAAAGAAAGGCCATGTGGGTATCATATAGAATAGCACCTTTGCAAGCAGGGGTTGGCACCTTCACTGTCTGAGATAGGGAAGATATCCAGATACCAAGGAGAAGAAACAGACAAGGGTAACTCAAGGCCCCTGGGGTGTAAGCTTTCCACTCAAGTCAGATGAGAAAGCTGAACACTATTCTCTCACACAGTCTTAATAGACACATCTGAATTCAGAGTGGCACACCAAAACAGCCTAGTGAGCCTTGATCCCATGTACCTGTTCTTACAGGGACACCTCATGATCCTCCAAAATTCAACATTCAAATAGTCTGGGTTCTGTTATTTTTTTTCTAAATTTTACTTGTTAAACCTGAACCACATACTTTCCCATATTATTCTATTATACCAAGTTAAAAAAAAATAGCATCTAGGATATACATAACTGGCCAACATAGAGTCAAAAATTTAGACTGAGAGAATATTAAATATAAATAAACTGCTGTGCCTACACTTACCAAGTGTGCATATGCCTACACTTTCCAAGTATGTATCATGTGTAATTTATCTAGCTTCCTCTTTTGCCTGAACTGGGAATCTTGGTGCTAGGTGTGGTGGCCAACTTGGCCACCATGTTCTCCAGGTCACATTCTCCCTCACTTCTTAGCACACTGTCAAAATATTTCTTAGAAGCTAAGCAAAAAGTGAACTTCCCATTGTGAGTGACTTTAGAACTTTGGAACACTGCTGTTGTTCTGACAAGAGTTACTTAGTGCACAGCCCAGTTTACAAGAAACCATTGGTTCAGCAATGCTAATCATCCCTTCCACTGAGATATACTGCCAATGGTCCCTGATTCAACCTCGCCAGGTATAACCTGTCAGATAATCTATATACACTCTCCTCTAAATGGACTCCACTCTGCCGTTCTACAACTTCTATTTCAGAGTAGTATTTATATTATATTATATTATATTATATTATATTATATTATATTATATTATATTATATTATACTATACTATACTGTATTTGAAAATTATCAAGATATAAACAATATTTATGTAGCATCATCTCTAATAGAAAAATAACATATCCTACTGTAGCAAATTTGGGAAATCATGGCAGGATAAAACTAAAGTTAAATTACATGTAGGTCAGATGTTCATAAATGATCCAGAGTAAGCACAAAATTTAGGAGTTAAATTTAAAAGGTAAAATCCTCAGGGCTGAGAATGGAGTTTAGCGGTAGAGTATGCATGAAGCCCTAGGTTCAATTTTTACCACTGCTCCCCAAATACATACATTCATACATACACATATTTAACACATACACACACACACACACACACACACACACACACAATGCTGAGGTAGAATTTGACAATCTAGAGTTGAGAGTCTTGCCACTCTCTTCTTTCCAGTGTGACAACTGCTTCCCTCAGGAGCATTTCCAGTACAGTCACTAGGCACAGTGGTCAACTGGTTGCCATTTCACTAGTTATTTCTAGGTTTCAGTAGTAAAATTCCTAAGACTCTGCAACCCCTCAGCTCCAAGAGGGCTGGCCTTTGGCTAAACCTTTGACTAAGGTTCCCTGGGCATATTCTGAGAAATACTAATGAATGAATATGGGGTTTAAGAAAATAACTGTCACCTTGCCTGTGGGGTTCTAACCACTTAAGGTGAGTTCAAGTCTAGAACGAAAGTCCAAAGGAGAGATGAATCTCCAACATGCCCATTCTTATTTAGAATATGACAATCTTTCTCTCTCCATGACCATTTCTCACAATACTTAGTCTTTTATTATTTTTAATTGGAACATAATAATTCTGCATATTTATGGGGCATGATGTGTTTTAGTGAATACTTATTTATGTTTCATGTATATTCTCTTTTGCTTTCATTTATGTATGTGCACTAAGTACTTGAAGTATTGGTGTATACTGGAAAAGGATATTAAATCCCCTGGAAGTAGAGTCACAGATGTTTTTGAAGTGCCAGGTGAGTGTTGGGAATCAAACCCAGTTCTTCTACAAAAAGCAGATAGTACTCCTAATCTGTGAGCCAAATATTCAACCCTACAATGAGAATTTTTGGGGACATGGATACAATATGCAATGAACACATTGGAGCAATTTGCTTCTGCATCATCCCAAATATTTACCATATCTTTACATAGGAAACATCAATATACTTTATTCTGGTCATTGGGAAACAGGAAATAAGTCATTGGAACTTTCAACTTAGAAAGTATGCCTCAAGGATTTGAGAAATATTACATTAAACAATAAACAAACAAGTTCTCTGTTCCTCCTTAGAGTGGCCCAGGTCCTCCTCTCTTCCTACAAGCACGGGTACCACTCACTGTGTGTCTTTGACTCCATGGTCCATGTCCACCCAGCCTGAAACCCTGAACCTTCATACCTGGTATTCCAGGGGGGCCCATCTCTCCTCGGAGGCCAACTCCAGGTGTGCCAGGGTCACCTTTGGCTCCTCTTTCACCTGATGGGAAGAATATGAATCTTGAGTGGTGGAGACTCATGATGAAGGCAGAGACAGAGAGTCTCAACCCACAGGATACCCTGTGTCACTGATAGAGCCCAGGATCACTGAAACAATTCACTCACACCAGCCTGTTCACACAAATTATTTATGTAACATACCCCCAACATGCACATACACTCATGCATGCGTGTGCATGCACGTGCGTGCATACACACACACATACACACACACACACACACACACACACACACACACACACACACAAGCATATTTTCAGACTCAGAATTTATACATGGAAACACTAAAAGAAACGAATGCTTTCTCCGGAACATATTCTCAAATACGCATCTTTATGCATACACATTCATCCAAGCACCTATTGATCCAGTTACATACATATTTACACATTCACATACATAGAAGCAAATACAAAGTACACAGTTATACATTCACTAAACCATGAGCAACCAAATTCACACACCCATAACTCACACACATATCAGCCTGAATGTATGACATAATTACTGGTGTACATGCCAATGCACTCAAAGCTTCTTATCCAAACCTTCCTGAAGAAGGAATTGAGTCGATAAATAAATGAATTCAGCAAACTAGGGGATGTAGTAATACACATTAATGCGACTCAGCTCTAACCTAAGGAATACTGAAATCTAGTAAGACAATGGAACAGGACAAAGAACACTCCATGAGAGGCAAATGATAAATACTATCCAGAGAATAAAAAAAATGACATATATATGATATATAGTCTCAAGGAGAGAGAGAAAGAGAAAGGAGAGAAAAGGAAGTATCATGTTCTCTGGGGCAATATTTCGACCATATCTGAGTTAAGAGCTTCCAGGTTTGATTTAACTGGGACTATCACTATCAATAATACCGTGGTAAATACTACTACTTCTACCACTAGGAGAACTGCTATAGCTAATATCAATTCTACTGCCAATGTTACTTCTACTAATGGTAATATTGCCATGATAAGAACAGAAAGAGGAGTCCCAACCAAGGACACTGGAATCTCTCTTTCAAATTATTTTATTAGGAAGTAATACATTTTGTTACATTGCTTCCAAAGTATCTCCTGAATACAACATATTTTTTATAATATAAATTTAAACCTTATGGCTCACTAGTTTTTAGAACACTAATCTTATTTGTGTGTGTGTGTGTGTGTGTGTGTGTGTGTGTGTGCGTGTGTGCATGTGGCATTGTTTGGGGGTTCTATATTTATTGATTTATATTATATGTGGATGAATGTTTTGCCTGCATATATACATGTATACCACATGTGTGCCTGGTACCTGAGGAGAGAAGGAACGAACATTGGATAACCTGAAACTACAGTTGTGAGCAGTCATGTTGGTGCTGAGAACTGAACCCTGGTCCTCTCCAAGAGCAGCAGGAGCTCATAATCAAACAGCAGGTCTTTCCAGCGTCTCACCTTCCCTGTTCTGTTACACTTGGTCAGTATTTCACCACAATCCAATGTAGTCTATGAAGTACGTTTCCTATGGGCATATTTTGTGTACTCATGGATGAATACAGATAGTCAGGAACACACAGATTTAACCAAAACCTCTTTAAACAGAAGAAATATCACAGGGGATAGATGGCTAAACAGTTATAAGGATATGCCAGATCAAAAGAGAAGTTGTTAGGTTCATCTGATTCCTTAGCTTAAGGTCACCAAAATGAACCCACAAGTCCACTCATCAGGAGAAAGTGGACCACAGGCTTGGAAGTTTGGAGTCCAGTCTCTGCTTCATGTCTGCTTGTCTGCAGAAAGCATTCTGACATGCTTGCTACTGTGCAGCCTGGCGCAGGCTCTTCCACTTGAAGAAGAGTTCCAATGCTCAGATAGGTTACCCAGCCAAAGAGCCGGACAGCTAGTGGCCATTTTAGCTCAAAACCATTTGGCTGGATTTTAAAGATGGCATTTAATATCCATTGCCTGGAGATTAAATGTCATATCACTCAGTAGGTTCCAATCTGGGTGAAAGAAGAAGAAAACATTTGCATTGCCCCTGTAACTTGAGCAAGGGAGATGGACAGGAAACAAGAAAGTAGAAAAAACAGGTTTAGTCTTCCTGGCATAATTTCTCAAAACTGTCAAGTATGAAAATCTTTAATGTACGAAAAAATTACACCATGCCAAAATTCAGTGTTGCTGGGCTGATGGAAATGAAAACACGATGAATAATGTATCTCTGCCAGGTGTACATCCCACACCCGAGTCCTAACTCAGCAGAGTTTCAGAAATGCTGTCCACTCACCTTTGGGGCCCATTGGTCCAGAGGGTCCTTCCAGACCACCTTGGCCAGGACGGCCTGGTTCACCCATGGGGCCTGTCCGGCCTGGCAGCCCATCTTTCCCAGGAGGTCCAGGGGGCCCGGGTCTGCCTTGAGAGGACTTCATGTGTGTTGGAGGCATCTGGGCCAGGAGGTAGGCAAGTTTGGCTATGGAATGGAAAGAAGAAAGAAGTTCCTGAAGAATGGAAAGCAGACAAGGAACATATTGGCAGCTCACTGCAAGCTGGAACTGCAAGTGAAAACAACCGGGGATAAAGACAAGAAACAGCTCCTGTACACACACTTCTGACTGCATAGACGTCTACAGCAGTGGCAGTAGCAGCAGATACTAATTAATAGTAGTATGAACTGAACAGTGCAGGACCAGCAGTATTGCAGCAGTAACAGCAGTGGCTGTAAGTGCCAGTTGGAGAAACTGAGGCCTAGGATGTTTAAGTGGTTTACAAACAGCTATTTAGTGATCTTTATCTTCTGAATCAAGTCCCCCATCAACAACCGAACAGCCAAATAAGATGTTAATAGCAGATGCTTACATATCTGTGATACAAGCATTATAGAATCTATTTAAAACCTAGAGCTCCCACTGTGGCTGGGCTCACTTTCCTGCTCGACATTGGATCCGGTACTTACCTATTATTATTATTATTATTATTGTTATTATTATTATTACTATTATTATTATTATTGTAAATGCTTGTCCAATGGAAGGAGTGACTAGGATAAACACTAACATTTTGGTTTGTAAGACTAAAGAAGAGGTGGGATATCTGACCGTCTCGTTGACTCCCTTCACTGTTGCTCCTTTACAAGGCCCAAGGGTCTGTGAACGCTACCTAAGTGACCTTGGAAATTTGCTGAACTTGTCTGAGTCTTTGATTTTTCTTATCTTTGCTGGAAGTAGATATTTCCTCCTCAAAGGCTGTTTGAAAGGGACTCATTCCAGCAGATGTTCCCAGACCCTTAAAAAATTGTGGTTGACATTCCACTGGGACAGAGGCCATTCCAGCACTGACAAGTCTAACATTCAAGAGGTAGAACTTAGAACTCCCACACACAAGTTGTCAGACTTGCCCAGTCTAGCAAGGCTAACATTCTTTCTAGCCTATCCCTGCCTTCCCTCCCCTTCCTCATCCATAGCTCATGCGTATTCACCTAGATTACAGAGGGGCAAGGGAGAGGGGCACTTTGCTTCTACATCCTTGTCTCCAGGGCAGTCTGAATATATGAGACACATAGTATTGGGACATGGGACATAGGAATGGAAGCACCTTTAGGATCCACTTCTTTCATGTTACAGGGTTGTGAGCATTTTCTTCTAAACTTTTATCACAGGGGAAATGGGAAGAGTGGCTACTAAACAGACCAGGTGGTATAATGCACAGACAATAAGGCGGTAAATCCCAGACTTATACTCCAGTAGCTCAGCCTCCCTGTTCTTCATTAACCCTCCAATAACCATGCTGTCTCCCATGGTCATTACTAAGCTGTCATTGGTCATGCTCAAACTTTGAGACCCCTCCCAAGACAGAAATCCCAAATGCTGTCACCATTCCAGCTTCCCACTCCATTCCCTACCTTAGAGCTATCTGAAGCAGAGACAACTGTCCTCTTTCAATGCCCTCTGTGTCAAAAGGAAATTACAGATGTCTTCTGATGACAGTGCAGTCATTTTGTCTGTCTCCTGACATATCTCTTCCTCTGGAGTTCAGTGAGGCCCCCTGAACACCTTCCCAAAACACTGATCAATCACGGCCATGGTTGAGTACACAGAAAGTGTAGGTGATCACCACACAGCAGATGGTGGTATCTAGGTGTCATTATTCACTAGAGTCATTGTCACTAGAGGTGACCAGGAAGAATCTGAGGGAGGATCTGGAGTGTAAGGCTGGGCTCCCAGGTTGCCTCTCAAGCCTGCTGCTCCACATTCCCCTGTCCTAGTACTTAATGATGAAAACAACAGCTGCTCACTGGGGATCTTACTCTGGCAGTTCCAATCAAGTCCAGCTACTCACCTTCTAGCTGCTTCCCAAGCTCTTCCTGAATGAGGCGCCGTAAGGTGTCAATGGATGGAGACTCGCCCTAAAAGAGAGGAAAGAAGTTACTCATCTTCCCAGTAACTCCTCCTCCTCCTCTTCCTCCCCCTCCTCTTCCTCCTCTTCTTCCTCTTCCTTCTCCTCTTCCTTGAAGATCCCAGTGTCACTCCCAAAATCAAGAAGCTTGTGAGCAGCATGGATGAGGAAATCACACCCTCTGTCTATCTCATGCCACATCTGCAGTACATTCCTCTCTTGCTATTCAGACCATGCCATTAGCATGGCTGCTTGGACCTTAGGTTCTAGGAGCTACAATGTTCTCCCCTCAAGACTCTTATATCTTCTTTATTCTTCCCTCATACAAACCACTGGATCCATAAAACCAGCCATATACTGGACCTCAGCAGTATGGTCCCCAAGGCTTGCCTACCTCCAGAACATAGCTTATGGGCTGCCTCCTATGTGAAATCTAGTTTGATCCTTCTGGTTGGTATCTTTCCCCTACATTCCCCAGGGCCAGTACTGTCCTGTTCAACTCCATACTTGTCACAGGCATCTAAGTGATCCTTGAAAGCTGAGGAATTTATCTATAAGAAAGATCACATTGTGATGATAATTCACAGAATGGCGTCAAAAAGGATTCTCTATGCCTTATCAGGATCACCCTTTCTTATTTGACTCCTGTAGGGTAATGCTACCCTCAAGAATGAGTCACCGTGTGCTTCTATTAGTCCAATACATTGCATGGAAAAGATCCTGTCCCCTTGTTATCTGATTGTTCTATGACCAGAAACCTCTGTATTATCCCTAGATGCTCTATTGCTCTACATAGCCAGGGGACACACAGAGCTTGGCAAGGCTTCATGATGGCTTTGGATGCCAACTGAGTCCTTTTAATTTCCCCTGCCTTAGCCAAGAGGGGCAGGCTCTGGGCACCAAAATCTTTAGAATCACCACAACCAGAAGCAAATGATGAAGCCACAGAGAGTCAGAGGACAGGGAGTGACCATGCCTGTGCTTAGGCATAAAGCTCTTCAGACGACTAAGTGGACTGCCAAGGAGAAGAGGTCACAGGGACTGGATGAGAATCCCCATCAAGAGTTCAGTTCCTGTTACCTGACAACCTGTGTCTGTGATCCAAAGCAAGATAAATCAAGAGTTCTGCCACTAGAATGACATAAGTGTAAAGAAAGTAACCAAGCTTTCTGTTCACCTCCAGTGTCCAGGACAGTAGAGAGGACTGTCATGCCCTGGAGTGAACGGATGGTGAACCACCCATGATGCTTGTTGGGCCAATGAGATCTCATTTTCTCAATTACCTCTGCATAGGGTGCCAAGAAAGAAGGGATTTACAGCTCAAGACATTAAGCCTTGAGCGTTATCATCCCTGGGGTAGAAGGTACAACAAGATGAGAATCTGTTTCTGAACAACTCTGGAGTTACGTGTGCCATGCCACTTCATCCTAACAAATGTGGAGAACATTTTCTCAAAGGATAGGCACAGAGAGAAGGAGTACTCTGTCCCTTGCTGTATAGCCAGAAGCCTGGTATCTGTATATGCTGTACTTCCCAAAGACCTCAAACTCCATTTTGCCACCATTATAATGGAATCTGTCTGAAACTTTAATACCATCCTTACCCGCAGTCCTGGAAATCCTGGCTGGCCAGGTGGCCCTGGGGGCCCAGGAGGGCCACTCTCCCCTGGTTGTCCTTGGGGACCCATTAGGCCAGTATGACCTTTGTGGCCTGGGGTTCCAGGGTCTCCAGGCTGGCCCTTCCCACCTGGTGGTCCTTTGTCACCTTTGATCCCAGGGTCTCCCTAAATAGAAGAGAAGAATAGATCAGCAGGTGGCTCAGTTCTGGGAAATGATCTAAATACTCAAACTGAAGTCCAAGGTACTATCATCGTCCTGTTGGCAGGAGTGTGGGGTGGGGGAGGTGTCCCAGCCCTGGGTGAGTCATAGATGAGTCCAGGAAAGGAAGGATCAGAATTATCTCATCCATAGTCCTGACTTAAAAAACTGGGCAAAGGAGCCCAGAAATAGAATATTACCTTATACAACATTGTGCAAGTCAGGAGGAGAACTTTTATTTTTGAAATCCATCCCCAAATAAGCCACTAACAAAGCTGTCACTATAGGAATAGCCAGGTGTATTGACGTTCTCATACTACAGAGCACATTACAGTTGCCAGCATTGGGACTGCTTATAAAAGGTTACATGGACAGATACCAGGTATTATTATTGTATGAAAAGTTATATCTATGGAACAGTGTCCACAGTGTGTAAAAAATGGAGAAGAATAGAAATATCAACAAGTTTGCTTTGTTGGCATAAAACATTGTGTTATGTAAGGATGTTTGTTAATTGTAAGGATGACAGGGAAGGGTCTAGAGAGATATCTCAGTAGCTTGCCTTACAATGATAAGGATCTGAATTTGGATCTCAAGTACTCACACAAAAACCAGGTGTGATTTCTTACATCTGGGGGCACAAATAGGCAGAACTCTGGAGCTTAGTAGCCTAGCAACTTGGTAACCTCTGGATTCAATGAGAACCTATCTCAACCAATAAAGTGGAGAGTGATTGAGGATTACACCTAACTGCAGACCTGAGCATACACATGTATACATTCACAGATGCATTTGTCCACACAAACATATGCACACACACACACACATACACACACACAAACAGGTCTGTCAGGGAGAAGGATAGAAACACAGCTGTCATTTTACACATTTTAAAAACAAGAAGAATTTTTAATGAGGTTAATGGCATAGGCCTTCCTGTTATTATAACTACTCAGGAGGCCAAGGGGAAGTTATTGTAAGCTTAAGGTATGCTTAAGGTCACCCAGCTGCAGTGTGTTCCAAGCCAGCCTGGACAAGTTAGAGGGTTATGTCACAAACTACGATGTTAAGGGATACAGCTCAGTTACAAAGTATTTCCTTAGCATGCACTTGCCTCAACATCATTTAATCTGTATTACCCCAGCCCAACAGCACACACATACACACACACACACACACACACACACACACTAATTTTATAGTCTTAGGACAAACTCCAATTGTGCATCCCTGGAAATGGCTATGGCTGCCTAGCTGTAGAAAAGAGCCCGAGCTACTACTCCACCCCTGTAGTGGTTTTGGCCTCTTTCAGTGGGAGTGACAGTCTACTAGATCAGCAGCCTTTCCTTGTAGGTCTTCTCTAAGCTCCAGAAGGTCCATGGAGGATTGGCAGGCTCACTCTGTGGTGCTTAAACTACCTATGGTCCTCCCCCCTCAGTGAGCCAGATTCTGAAATTTTGGGGCACAGTAACCCCAGGGAAGGCAGCCTAGTACTTGGCTCTTAGATACTTCTGTGTATCTGGTCAGCGAGTCTCAGTGGATAGTTAGGACTGAATACATAGTAGCCAATATTAAGGCTCTCAGAGTAAAATGGAGCCAAAACCATTGTGACATACCACAGAGGGGGAGGGGCAGAAGAAAGAAGGAGAATCAAGATGGAACCAAATGTGGTGTCGCCATCAACATGGCAGGAGTCTCTGAGAAGGAACAGGGCATGGTTCTGAAATAGAGAAACATGCCATGGAAAAGGTGATCTGCTAGGGTGAGAGAGGGTAAAAGTGAAAGCACATGCATGTTTGAAACATGCATGTTTGAAACTCTGTGTACAGAGACTCCAGAGTGGAAGGCAGGCACACAGGAAGGGGAGCTTTGAAATGACATGGGAGATATATGCCTGACTTCCACTTTTTGTTTCCTCTTGTATTCTCTTTAACCAGGCTCCTGTGTGACTTTCAATTTTCCAACAACAATCAAAGTATCAATGACTTTTGAGATTTTAATTTAGGCAAACTCCAAAGAGCTGTTCCGGTTTTCCAGGTCTGATGTACTTCATAGGGTCTTGAAATAAGCTGGATGATTTTCGATTCAGAGGTATAGAACACCCTGTTGAGTCACCTGGATACCACGTACCACCATGCATGTGGCACAGCTTTTTCTATTCAACAACCCTCCTGTGTGATGAAAAGATCTCTCCCCCATTTTAAACACTCCCAGGATGAAGGAATGAGGAATATAAGCACTTGGTGGCAAGGTTCCATGGAACCACTTAACAGAGGACAGGCAAGCTCCCCAGTTATTGATTGTGTATGAAGAACAGCTTCCTGTCTGTGGGCTGAAAACCCTGGCTCTGAACCAGGACTCATGCCCACACTCCTAGGCAATCACTCTCAAGACCCCTGAGTGACACTCAGGAGAAAATCGACTCAGTGGCAGGAAAGTACAAAGCTCCAATATTCAAGATTAAACAGCCACAGGACAGTGGGAACAAAGTCATCTGAAGGAGAGACAAGAAGGGAATACAAGAGTGGCAGAGACCACTTCCATCTCTCCCTTTCCAAGCTGCAGGAAAAGCCTGCCAGCTCATTACCCATCCAACTTGTGAAGAAAGCTGAGATAAATTCTTTGCAGGACCATGGAAAACAACCATGGGCGGGGGTGGGGGATCGGATATCATCCATGTAGTACAACAGCTGACCAGACACAGGACTGTGGGCAAACCAGTCATGCACAGCCCTGAATGGAGCAAGAGCCTGTGCATTTGAGTGTGAGAATGCTCCCTGCCCCCTCCTGCACTTCTGTAAGAAAAATGTCTCTCCCCTGTTGGTTTCTGGAAAAATGAAATGTAAAGAAAGGCTTTCAGAGTGTGGCGCCAAGGCGACTCATTATGGGAAAATCTGTTCCCTTGTCACCTCCAGTGACAAATCTGGCTCCCAGCAAATTGGCACTTAGGGAGCCAGGCATATCCTGCATGCGCCTTCACACATGGTGAGCAGGGAATCTGTCAGAGTCTCCCAACACTTGTCTTGCATTGATAATTATGGTCATGATTTTATTCCTCAAAATAGCCAAAAAAGAAACAGGAAAGAAAACTGACTATGTCAGTATTTGGGGGAAATAACCCTACTGCATTAAGGGCTTGGATTTTTTTTCATGGAAAGTCATTTGCAGAAGACAGCAGTCAAGGTTGGGGTGCTTATTAACTGCCCTGAATAAATTCCAGCCTTGTAACTATGGGAAGGTCACCTTGAGCATGCTCAGATGGCTGCACATTTCAACTTACCCTCTCTCCTTTGGATCCTGGCTCTCCAGGCTTCCCAGGAGCACCCTGCAATGAGATAAGAGGACAGTAGTCGCTTTACCACTGCCATCTGTGCCTCCATCTTTGCTTTTCTTCTACACAGTACTTCCTGGGGAAAGGGGATGCTGGAGAAACTAAGCTCCCCATCCACCACACCTCCACCTCAAAATCTTCTACAGGGGCAGTCTGGATATCAAGCCACTCCCTCTTCATTCCGTTATTCCTGCCCCTGCCCATTCTTGACCTGGGAAAACATGAGTCAATAGTATGGCTTCTTTGATGTCTTCTTCTGCTTCTCTAGAGAAAAACATGACTCTCCTTGGAATACCCTGGGGCCTTCCAAAAACTGGTCTTTGGACAAGCTAACATCACCTCTGATGTTCAAGACCTTGCTATTCTGCAGGCTCACAGCCTTTCCCTACCATCTTCTCCTGGACCCTTCATAACAGATGGCTTTGTTTGGCCTCAGAAGCTCTCTCTTCCCACCCAGCACCTGGGAAAAAAACCAACCTATTGTTATGCTCTTAAAACTTTTGTGGGTATACAGACAGTCACAGGAGGACTAAAAGTCACTCCTCCATACTTTCTACAATTGAGGCACTTTTTTTTCTTCCAGCCTATGTTTCTTTTATCCTCTCCACCTGGAATATCACTTCCCTCCCTCCCTCCTTTCTTCCCTTGCTCCCTCCCTCCTTTTCCTCCCTCTATCCCTGCCTCTCTTCCTCCCTCTCTCCCTCCCCATTTTCTTTCTTCCCTCTGTCCCCATTTCCTTTTCTTTTCAAGACTCTTGATATCCCCTCTGAAAAGAAGTCACCTTCCTGCTAACTGCCACCTAAATTTCTTCTTCTAAGATTTGGGAACATAGACATGTTTGTTTGTTCATATTCAGTTGGCAAAAGTTTGGAAACCTTATTCATTAAATAGGACATCATATTCCTATACCAAAGTCCACCCTGAATCTACAGGTATTCAAAATTTGCCAACCCAAAGGCTTGACTTTAGGGCAGTCAGTCCAGCCTAGCCTGTCATAGTTGATAGACATAGTATACATTAAGAATGTAGACATGGGCTGGAGATACAGCTTAGCAGTTAAAGGCATGTACAACTTTTGCAGAAAACTGAGCTCAGTTTCAAGCATCCTTTAAGGGGGCTCACAGCAACCTGTCACCCCAGCTCTAGGGGATCTGACTCCTTCTTCTGGCCTCCAATGGCACTTGCACTCACATGCACATATCCAACCAAAGCTGCACACATACACATAATTAAAATGTAAATTCATCTATGCTTTAAACCTGAATGAAAGCATTCTACTTCTTCTGAATCCAGTTTTCTCAGTCACCTCATACTACAAACATCCACCACCCTACTTCCTTAGTACTATTCCAAGCTCCAGGGCCAATGAAAAGTAGCATGGGGACATGATCCTTTCTCTCAGGGTACTCACAGCCTGGTTCAGAGGTAGGTATGGGTATACCAATTCTAACAGACAACAAACAATTTTTCTTTCTATAATATTACCACATAAAGGTCCCACAGTAATTCAAGAGAAAAAAAAAAAACACTTGACATTGGATGCTAGAAAGCACACAGCCTGGAAGTTCAGATAAAATTCAACAGGGATTACAGGAGAAAAAAGACTCTGGAGGACAGGGCAAAGAGGAAGCCTCAGTGATTATCTCTGTGGTGTGTTCCCCATCAAAAAGGAGCAGGTCACGCTTGAAAGAGAATGTGACCGGATTAGGGGAGATTTGCCAGGCCTGGTTAGCCTGAATTTTATTCTGGAGGGCAATGGAAAGGTACAGAGAACTCATGTGGGCAGCAATATAACTGAGAGCTTGCAGAGTTGATGCAACCTTCAGAAATGGGAGAAGGGGCATTATTTCCTCCAACTTAACCTAGTAAGCAAGAACAATGATTGATCACCAACTGAGGAGTGGGTCTAGTGAGTGACAATCTATGGGTCAAAAGCGCAAGGTACTCAGACTTGGAATATTTGATCCCGCCTCAAGGAGGGCAATCTTTTATAACAGTGGCCCAAAGGGACACAGTGACAAGGGTGTTATATTTCAAGTCAAGAGTGCAGACTTTGATATACTATAAACAATTTCCTTTAAAGTCTTTTCTCTACATCCTTCATTCTATTCATTCATGCTCAAACACTTTTGGTACCTTCTGTGAGCTAGGCTCGTGTGCTTGCACAGGACAGAGCAGATGATCAACAGAGCAGCTCAACAAGTGCTCTCCTCTGCTGGTCCACAGAGAAGGAGAAGGGATGGTAGGTGAAAGTGTGAAAGTATTTAGAGGGAAGGAGGAAGGGAGGGAAGGAGAGAGAGAGAGAGAAAGAGAGAGAGAGGGAGGGAGGGAAGAAAGGAGGGAGGGAGGGAAGGAGAGAGGAAGGGGGGGGAGAGAGAGAGACAGAGAGACCTGAAAACTAATTAGGTATTTAATTTAGAGACTAGAGTGAATGCAGCTGTAATCTGAACTGTATAATAGCATAAAATGTTGATGTCCAATGGATCTCTAGCTGCTGTAGAAGGTCATGGTTGGCCAGGGGCAACCATTAGGGAGGTTCTTGCAATGACCCTTGTAAGAAAGGATTCATGATTGCTGACATAATGATGCTGCCTGGTGCCCCTGTCAGCTGGAAAACTTGTGACAGTTTGTGAAACTAAAACGTAAAACCACAGTCCAGAAAACACACTGACACTGGTGAAGGAGTTTTGATAAACTCAGAGATTGCTTCTCAGACCATCTGTGGTTCCCAGAGGAAATGTCTACCAAAGAGGAAGGACAGGGTTGGGAAACACTTGCCTCCTTTCCTGGAGCTCCTATCTCTCCTGCTTCTCCCTGTAAAAAGAACATAAGGTCAGTGGGTTCAGTAGCACCATCCAGTGCATGTTAATCTTCATGACAGATGTCAGTGATCCAGATAGTCTACCTTACAAGGCCATTGGACATGCAGTCTTCTGGTCAGTGCATGCAGAAGAAAGTAGAGGATAGAAACAGAATATAAGAAACCTCCTGGCTATGGGATTTTTGTCAGTGGGGTCAATGTATCTCTACTAAACAGGTTTTAAGAAGTCAGATTTACCCACTGTCTCATGGGAGAGAGGCTGTTATCATCCGGAGACAATGTGTTAAGTAAGATGACAAAAAGATGCTGGAGTCCAGCTTTAAATTGATTACTTTGTTGACTGGCTGTATGATATTAATGACTTCTTTGCCAATCCCTTAAGTTCATTATGCCTCAATCTATTTATGTATAAATTAAAGGGATTCACTTCACCCATGTCATAGGTTACCATAGGTTATTTTCATTGATACATACTTTTTAATTGAGATAGGTAAAGTACAGTGACTAGCATGTAGTAAAGCTGGAGAACTGGTCTGTTTCTGATTAAGGCTTATTTTTTTGAAAAATATAGGTACTTGGCCGCTCAGTGGCAGCCAAATTATAAACAAGCACTGGAAAAGAGAGAAATTGAGTAATCCAAGGAAGTGAGTGGACAAGCCATATACATCTTAGACCACAGATCAGAAGTGGAGAACAGTGAACTTGATACCACGAAGAAAGGAAGGCTCCAGTTGTTCCAGTGGTCATATGAAAAGGGTAGAATCCTCTGCTACATATGTAGCTAGAGCAGAGGCAAAGGGGAAAGAGGAAAGGATGGGGGGGGGAGTGGTTCATGGAAAGAAGATTGAGAATGGGGATAACATTTGAAATGTAAACAAATAAAATGATCAATAAATGTTTAAAAAGAAAAGGGCAGAATCAAATTAGAAGAGATATTCGAGAATATGGGACCACTTTCGATCTTGAAGTGTCACATACAGCCTTTATCATCCATCATTGCAGGCCAGGGTCTGAAGAACAACAGTACATGGCTTTAGTGTAGCTATGAATGAGTCCGTATTACCCCTTTAACAGCTTCAATATACTCTATAAAGTCAAGTCAGGGTACCAAGACTAAAGCTCCAGATGGGTACAAATATACACTGTAGCTGTGAATTAATCACCTACATGGTCTGACCAAAACTTGTTCATTTTTACAATCATTATAAGCATCCTTCAGGCTCCAGGGCCATTACAGTCAGTGCTATCCACCACAAACACCTACAGAAATCATCACAGTCACCTCTACTTATTGAGTACTACAATGGGCTGTGTTAGCCCTTTATGTGGATTCTCACATTTAATACACAGAAGTGAATGATGCTGTCATACCACTTGAGTAAGGAGATAGCCACCATAATGAGATGCTAAATGATCTTCCTAAGGCCTTATAATTAGAGTACTGGGCTTTGGAATCCCATGCAAATGCCAATTATGAGCCCTCAATGGCCTCCTAAATCATGATGCACTTCGACATCATACTATCTCACCACAGCATGAAAAAAATGGCCCTTAAGACATGATGTCAAAAGTATCTCCTCTCCAGGAAAAAGACATCGGGATGGGTATGGCCCTCGTGCCTCACTGAACAACGACAGGGGGACCAGAGCCATTACAAGGTCCCCTTCAAGTACTGGAGGTCAGGCCTCTATCCCTGCCTTCGCAAGATTAGAATTGCCACAGCCCTTCTATATGTAGAGAAGGGAGGAGATGTCAGGGGCAGCCCTGCTTATACACTGAAGGCCTAAAATCAGCCATAGGCCTAAAATCAGCAATAGGCCTATCATACATGTATACTAATACCAAGTCTTGGGTCTCAGTGGAAAAACATTGAAACAGATGGCAATAAGCTAATGTAAACAGGCAGCTTTTGTGGAAATTTACAAGCCTGAGTAGTCATAGACCTTGTAAATAGGTAGCCTTGGCAGACAACACCAACTTAGATAAGGACAAGCAAGTTATAGGCAGAGTCATAGTGACTTGTTCCCTGAACCTTCATCTAGCCTATACCTGGTTCTGAAAGATATGTGTATTCCCCCTGAACACCCACACTCCAGTGTCATTCCCTTCTCCACATCCTGCCTTTCTGTGTTTATAACCCCTGTGTGAATTAATTACAATTTGAGAAAAAATAAATTACTTTTTTTTAAAAAAAGACATGAATCAGCAAGGACAGCAGAGAAACTCAAGGTTACACCTAGAGCTAGGCATCTTGGCACCATTATGTCCTCTGCTTACCGGAGGCCCACGGGGACCCAGAAACCCTGGAAGTCCTGGGCTTCCACTCTCTCCTTTGTTTCCCTTCTGGCCCTATGAATGAAAAACAGGGAATTAATAAAAACAGGCATCAAGTGATGCTACCAGACTCAGAAACTTGATGACTTCCAAGCTGTGGATCCCTGAAACCCCTACCCCTTCTCTGAATTGGAAACAGGATGGGTCAGAAAGAGACATGAGGTTGGGAAAACTTGGAATCATGACTGAGGAGTAGAGAAAGAATATGAAGGGGGGAAGAATTTCCACTGACAAAGAGTGGCCCTCCCATTCAAACAGTGACATCTAAGAATGGATCCTTAAAAACACTTATATCTAGATTTTTGCAGCCTCTTTGAGGTTGGGCACTGCTTCCCATGACACTGTTAATAATCCCAGTGTGGTGACTGTAGCTTTTGAAGAAAGCCTTTGAGTCTAATGCCTTAGCTTTTTACAAAGTGCCCCAAAGTGGGTCAGCTCTCTCTGAGGCTAGCTTCTCCCTTGGGTGGATCTACCCTCAGGGTCCATCCCTACCATGTATACTTTGTTTCAGTAGGAAGGACAGATCCTACATTGGAGTTTCTGATAGAGATTACTAAAATTGTCCTAAGGATAGACACTCATTGTAGTTGTCCCTGGACCAATGGGATAGTCTCTACCAGTGTGACTGGGCATCCTAGGATTTGTGGATTTCTGGTCACTCTGGATTCTATCTGGACATTATCTGGAAAACACTGGCTAGCACACTGTCCTGGACGTTTATAAATGGCATTTTATGCTTCCAAGGGGCTCCTGAATAGATCTCAATCTAAGCAAATAAAATATAAGCAGGCTAGGTAAGAATGAAATTCATACTCAGACTTGAACCTACTGAAGCCCAAAATCCATTAAAGAATCATCTGCCCCATATGTCTTCTCACTGACCTGGCATGAACCTCAGATCCAGAATCTAATCAGTGCCTAAAAATCTACCCACCATATTCTTTTAACTATCTACCACGGAACTTTCTTGCTTCCCACCCATCACTGCCATGTCTATTCCCATACTTACCCCTGACCCCCATTCCACTGATGTGGTCAAGTTTTCTTGGTCTGACCCTACCTCTTATTTCTGTCATTCAACATTCACTGTGAAATCTTACTGCACATTTTTGAAATTGAATAGCTGGAGGTGTCCATGTTTCAGACAGAAGAGATTGAGAAATGAAATCAAATGTATAGAAAACTTTTAAAGAGCTACATATCCAGATTCTCTGGCTTTGGGACTAATTGTACCATTCAAAAATGGATTCATTCTCCAGTGTTTTCCAGGATAGAGAAAAAAAAAGAAACACCTGTGACATGAGACCCTTGCCCTGACACCATTAGGAAGATGCAGATGAATACTCACTGGGGCTCCTGGACGGCCAGGGTCTCCTGGAGATCCAGGTGATCCACTGCTGCCCTGGTGGGAGAAATAGAAATGTTTACCCTGCCAGTACTCTGTGCCAGGGCACCACCAGGCAGGGCACTTGAGCAACCTCAGTTGCAGGTGGACAGCTTAATTACCCAGGCTGTTCTCACTCAGGCTGCCGTGTCTCTCTGAAAACCACTTCATCTTGCAGAGAATGTTTTTCAACTCGTAAAAATAGTCAATGATATTTAATTCATAACATTATTATGGAATTAAATAAGTCCGTGGGCATGAAAAGCCTAACTCAGTGACTGGTGCCCACAGAACCGCACAGTAAATGAGAGCAAGACCATTCTTCATTCATTCTGCAACTCATAGGCTGGGCTATGAAAACTACAAGCATAAAACTCAACCCAACTCAGGAATAGCTGCATAAATCATAAGGTGTGCCTGAGGAATCAGGTCAGCATTCTTTTCCCATTGCATACCCCTCCTCTAGGGCATTACCACAATCCCAATGAATACGTGAAAGCACAATGATACAGGAGGCTAGGGTAAAGACTATCTTGTTCTATCATGCAGTTGGAAACTGAAAAGATCCATTACTACAGGTTCTAGGACAAACTTCCTTGAATCAAATACTTTCTAACTTGATATTTATAATTTTGGCAAATATTTCTCAGTACAATTTTACACAGTGGCATTCTCCTGTAATCTCAGCCATCCTGGGGAAATGGCAAGGGGATCAGGAATTCAAACCTCAGGCTCAGCTGACGTAGTGAGTTAGAAGTTTGCCTTGGCTATATGATGCCATTTATCAAACATAGCACACACAAAAAGATCCATTATAGAGTAAATATCAGGAAACTGGATAATTCTTCTAGTCACTCTGTTTCAGTCCCAAATCAATCCCTATTGCCTAAAATGCACACCCAAGGCACAGCACCATCTGCCCACCAGACTTCCCACGGTATGCTCTCTGTTTGTGCTCAGCTCACATCCCTGCCATGAGTCTTTGACTTGTGGCTCTTATATCCCTGGAATCTAGTGAATGACAGACACGGGGGTTCTCTGTTTAATAAAAAGACAAAGAACATCACAGAGATCCATTCAGTGTTAATCCTGGAAACACAAGATGTGAATGATGCCTATTAACTGAGTTGTGTACTCAAGAAGGTGCCAACATCCTCAAGACCTGATACAGTCAACATCCTTCCTGTGACCCTGTCCAGATTCTTCTTACATTGCATACCAATTCCTCTTATGCATCATTCACTTCTCATACCAAATGCAAATGTCATTACTATTTTACCTGTAGAGAAACTGAGGCATTGGAACCTTAAGCCACACAGTCAAAAGAAATGAAAAAACTGAGTTCTGAGTATAGTACTGAACCCATCCCATACTGCACTGTCCTTGTTAAGGAGGTGGTTTGTAGGTCAGTAACCAGAAACTCAGCCTCTGTGTTTCCCCAAAAATATGCCCATGAGACCATGGATATTCACGCACCTCATCTCACCAGATGCACCCAGAAACCACATAACATATATAACCTTATTTCATAAGGAAATAGAGGCACAGAGAAACTCCAAGTTCTCTCTGGGATCTCAGCTAGTGAATGCAGAAATGGAAGCCCCTGAGCATTAGTTCTGACTGACAGGCATACTCAGACCTTCCAGTGAGTGCTGCCTGCCACCCCTCCCTATACTCCTTCCACCCACCAACCCATCTGTGTCTCTCTAAAAATATGTACTTTAGCTCATCCCTATGGAAATGATATCTCTCCTACTTTTCCCTGTAGTCCCCCCTCCTCTGCCTCTGCAAAAGGAAGAGGGCTACCAGACATTAACACATGTTGCCAACACAAGTTTTGTTGTCCACCTGTTCCCTGTGAAATTGATCTTTTGGTGCTGGGACTAGGGTCCCTCCTGAGTCACAGAACCACATTCAACCTTCCCAAGCTTCTGATCTCTAAACTCCTGTTTCAAGTTCTTTCCTCCAGGACAGTGTTTCTGCAAGACAATCTAGTTCATAGATATTTAAGGTATTAAATTTAAGGGTCTTAAACTAGGAAAGGAGATATCATTTGAAATGTAAACAAATAAAATGATTAATAATAAGGGAGGAGTGACTTCAGCCTGTTAACCTAGACTGCTTGAGTCCAAAAACTAGAAATTGCTGACTAGCTGTGTGACCTTGGGTAAACTATGAGCATCTCTGCATCTTTATTTTGTTATCTTTGCCTTGACAGATTCATAACATAGTTTCAAAACTCAGAGGTCTTAGGAGAAAGCTGAATGACATCTATGTTTCATGCAGTGAATTCTTCATATTTCTTTGAAGCCAGTAGTGGCCGTGAGGTAGTAATCATGTGAGCTTTTTCAATTCCTGTGTGATTATAGATTTTAAAGAGAGCAAAATGAAGGTTTGGGGCTACATAAACATCTGCATTCAGCACAACAGAAATGAAATCATCTGTAATCATGATCATACATAACAGGATTAAGGCACACACAACGCTGATAGTCCATGGGTCTAACAGTGGCCCTGGGAGAATGCAGCAGAGCTGAAAAGTTCATGATTCTTAGTGACATCATATCCAGCCCATTGTCATAGCATAGCACGCCACTTAGACATTAGTGGTGGCACTGGGGCAACCAAACTACAGCCACAAGTGTAAAAAGTTACAAGTTAAAATGATCCATGGAACACCACAATAGACAGTGACAGTAAATCGCTGTTCTGGTTTACATAGGTGAAATGATATACTTTCCATCTTCATTTTAGAGTGCATACCTACTTACGAAATGCAGTTTACTGTTCATAGTATGCTAAGATACATACACAGCTTCCTCTCAGCAGTCTCCAATACTTTACTCTTTTACATAGCACTGGGCATCCACATATCTACTTTCTACTTTTGCTCATACTTTATGGATTTGCCTAGGTGTATGAATGGGAATGGATAAAACCCCAAATACTTTCCAACCAGTAGAATATTATGAGTTAAGTTCACATGCTGGAATGCTAATGTCTAGGCCCTTAGAATTTTACTTTGTTAATAGGATCATCAGAGATGTAATAAGCCATGTGAGTTGATAGTATAATAGGTTGGACCCTTAATTCAATAGGACTGATTCACCAGGACCAATGCCTATATGAGAGAGTAATTTGAGACACACACACACACACACACACACACACGGTCTACACATAGGAAGAACAGTCCATGAAGACAGAAGCTTAACCAAAGAATGTTATTATAGTTAGCCAATGCTAAAAAGCTGGAGATGTAGACATCTTTCCTAGCTGGTACCTTAATCTCTTTCCTCTGGCCTCCAGAAACAAGGTCCCAAATTAAAAACATGCCAGTTCCTGAAGTCCTTCTGGGTAGACTGTCAGTGGCTTGCCCTGGGGTACATATAGCAAGACACTCAGGTCAGAGGGCAGTGGCTGTTTAGTGTCCTCTAGGATACAGAGCATCATTTTAAAATGATGCAGTTATTCACACCATGGTGAAACAAGCAAACATCACTATGGTGGCAGGTCGGCTGAACTGTGCAACAAGCTAGTCTCAAAGCAACACTTACCGGTGGTCCCCTTGCTCCTCTAGGACCCTGTGGTCCAGCAGGTCCTGTGTCTCCCTGGAACAGAGAGAAGTCATAAAACCACAGAGCTACATGGGAGGATGACTAAGGTCCAGCTTGTATCAGACTTCACCAACAGACCTAGGAACCCAGTGGTGTGCCTAGACACTTCCTTAAGAATGTCAAGTACTTCAAAATTGCATAAATTTGTTTCACCCAGATGAGGAGACACTCTCCAGTTCAAATTTGTAAATGACTGTATTTATTTACTGGTTCAGGCCAGTTTCCCTGGTAGTTTAATGTGGTCACATCCCAAACCAAGAGAAGTGAAAATGACAGATTTACTGGATAATAACCTGGAACCATTCCTGCCAGGCTCACCACAGAATGAAGCCTGCCACCCAACAGCATCATCAACTCATACATTGTGTCAGGCAGTCTCATAGGGGCCACCAACTAGATTGGTTTTTATAACCATGTTTTATCTAGGATTACTATTGCTGTGATAAAACTGCATCACCAAAACCAACACAAGGCAGAAAAGGGTTTCTCTTATACTTCTTTATCAGAGTCCATCAACCCAAGGCAATCAGGGCAAGAATGCTGATGCATAGGCCATGAAGAAGTGCTGCTTACTGGCTTGTTCCTCATGGCTTGCTCCAGCCTAATTTCTTATAGAACCCAGGACCACAAGCCCAAGGATAGCACCACCCACAATGACCTGAGCCCTCCCACATCAATCACTAATTAAGAAAATGCCCCACAGACTTGCCTACAGCCCAACCTTATAAAGGTATTTTCTCAGCTGAGGTTCCGTCCCTCCTCTTGGATGACTCTAGAATATATCAAGTTGACACAAAACTAGCCAGGACAACAGCTAGGAGACAGCAAGGGTACTAAACTGACTTTCCCAGGTGATTTCTTTTAGATCCTTCAAATCAGATACTCTAAATAACCAATAAGGTAGAGCATCAGTAGAAACAAGAGGAGTCCACTTGCTATGTACGTTTCTATAAAAGTCTTGAAAGATGTAAATGTCTAGAAGGATACCACTTGAGACCTCAGGACCCTGTCTCCATGAATCTGACAAGCTTACCATTCCTAGGAAAACAATCTGTAAACCCAATGTCAGGTCATCCTGCAAAATGCCACGTGAAACAAGTAATCAAGTTTTGGGGAATGGGCATAGAGGGTGAGCTACAAATATTAGCTTCAGGATGTCTCCCTCTACCTCTGAGTCTCTAGATCACATTATTCTCTTTTGTGCCTTCCAGAGAAAACCTCTACCTTCTCTGTCTCAATTTCAAGAACAAATAATAGTGAGAGACACCCAAGCTGTATAAGGTAAGATACAGCTCAAACAGCAGTAGGAGCAGCAACTTCTATCACTACTGCTGGTGTTGGTCATGATGGTATTGATGTTGTTGTTGTTGTTGTTGTTGATGATGATAATGAAAGTGCTATAATTAGTGATGTTTTAGTGATTGCAGTGGTGATAATGGTGGTAGTATTATTCATAGTAATGGTAGTAGTGATGGGGATGTGATGGTGTTGAAAATGGTGGTAACCATAATGGCAAGAAACATAATGGTGGTTAACGTAATGGTGGTAATGATGATTGTGGTAATGGCAAGTCTTAATATCGATGGTGGTGGAGAGTTTAAGGGATTAATAATTACTGTGATAACCAAAACAATCAAGAGATGGACAAACAATTTAGGAGAAAACATGAAATGCCTCACAAATCAGGTAAGGTAGATCCAACTGGACCATCACTGGACACTAGACAATCAGATGAACCCAGAAAAGCCTCCATCATCTGAGAGATGACCTTGGTTGACCACAAAGACAGAAGAAACTCAAGTCTCAAAGAAAGCAATTATATGGCATTCCAATCCTTCACAGAACTGCCATCTCCCACTATGGTAGGATTCCTGGGTGCCCCTCTTGTGTTCTATCAATCACTACAGGCCAAAGCATCCTGACTTACATCTTTTCCTGGTGATCCTTCCCTTCCAGGGGGGCCTGTCATACCGGGTTCTCCCTAGGAATAAGAAACTGCTGTTAGAGACAAGGCCACCTAAAACACAAAGCATCTGAAAGTGTGGAAGAGAGAAAGAGACCAAAAAGGCTGTCAGACAGAAGTGTTCCTTATGGGGTATGGCAGCCCCTGAAACAGAACTCTAGATTCCAGGAGAGTATGTGGAGCCCCAAGTGCCTCCCCAACAGGGAAGGCAGGAAAAATACAAGGTGATGGGTCAAGCAAGCCTGTTTGAGGCCTCCCTGTTACTTACTTATCCCTGGCTTATCTCTATAGCACAGTTCTGTCCTAGTTATCCAGAATACTTAAAGAATCCAACCATTAGCCCATTAGTCTTTTTCATTTGGGGTATTTGGAAAAGATGTGTGTTAAAGCATTACAAAAGGCTCTAGGGGCTCTCCATCTATGAAGAGGCCTATGTGTTAACATACACACTCTCTATAACCTAGGAAAGTCTCCATAAACTCTGACCAAGTTGCTCTTCTGAACTAAGCCTAATACCCTGGCTCATTTTATAGGGCTTGGGGACCATGTGTAAAGCCCACTGTGACACCATGCTAGTAGGTCTTTTGTTTTTTCCTGAATAGAGAGCATCAAGATGTTATACTGCTAAACACTGAATCTTCTCCCTTGTGAGTGTTACCTACTTACCCTCAGACCAGGTGGGCCAGGATCACCTGTGTGTCCCTTGAAGCCCTGGAAGAAATATGATCAAGTTATGGAATTGCTTTATCAAACAACAGTCTGAGGGAACAAAAAGGCAGAGGGTCATGAAGATGTCCTGCTTCATCTCATCTTCAAGCTTTGGTTCACCCTATTGCCTCTCAGTTGTTGCCAGTTTAGGGGTGTCAGGAAGAAAAGCAAGGAGAGGCAAGAAGCAAGGAAGAAAGAAGGTCTTCTTTATGGGGTACTACTCTGCATGGTGATATAACCATTAAAAGTGCCCATTTCATGGCTTTGAAGCCCTGTAACATGGGTTCTATTTTCTCCATTGTATTAAAAAACCTGAGCTCAGTCCTGAATATCACTCCAATAGTGAACAGGTACCTTACATACAGAACCATCTGATAAAGAGAACACCTCTCCATGGCCATTCTCAACACAAGGATGACAGAGCGCCCATGGAATCAAATCTCATTACCACCTGGGTGCATCCCGAAGGCTGCACTCGGATTTCATCTGATGACCCAAGCAAATGAAGATACAACTAGGGAGGAGAAAGCCCTAGAGCAAGCTCAAGGAGAACTCCGTCCTAAAAGACCCTCCAGGGTATTAAGGTCACAACTGCAAACTGTATCTTGTGCATCTGCAACCACTATGACTGATTAGAATATTCAATCTCCTGTCCTCTAGAGGATAAGGCAGTAGAATGAGGCGGCAGAATGTGGTTCCTCTAAGACCCAGTAGAGTCAGTGGACAGGAAGCCTCAGTCCAAATCTATGAGAATTTCACCTAAATCTGGGCTTATAAATGGAGTTCAATGACAATCTGTTCAGAATGATGCAGTGAACTGTTAGAACATCGTAGCCATTGATGAGGAAAGGTGAAGGAGAGGAGGAGAGAAGAGGAGTATGGAGTCATATAATACTTAGATTCAGTTTCAACCAGTCTATGTGACCTCAAAAAGGGTATTTGCCACTGGATCCCTTACTATATATAGCTAAGATAACAAAAATATTACCCTACCTAGCTCTCTTTTACCATCTTCAGATACCCTCTGTGCCCCTGAATCTGATGCTTCAGAGCAAACCATGGGCTGGGCATATAAATCAAGGCTCTGCTCTTCACTGCAGCCTTAGGACTCAGATGCTTCACATCTCTTTACCAGGATTGAATTTACACACATGAGCTTGAAGCTAAGACCCATTTCTGTAGACTCACTGTCCAGAATGAATAAAGCAAAGTTCTTCAATTATTCAGAACTTGGTAAGCTTCTAAAACCTTTTTAAAATAATCCCAAGACCAGCTGGACCCAAAGAAGGAACTTTAACTTCCTCTCATCCCATATACTAAGGACAAAAGCCCCAACTAAGGAGCCTCACACTGCCAGGCATTTGACAATTCATAGGCACCCTCCTCTTTGCTAGCATTTACAGCTGTTGCACAGGTGTGACACCTACTATTATTCCCATTACAAAGGAAATGGAGGTCCAAAAAAGCCCCATTTGATCAAGAAATCACAAAGGAAGGACCCAGGTATATCTTTGTCTAAATTCATGTCATCCTTCAAAGCTTTTCTCTGGGTCATCGAAGACAACAAGGGGAACAGTCCTTATTCACCAGCTTAGGTCTCTAAATTGCACCGATATCTTGAAATTCCCAGTGTCAAAGTGGCTCTAACTCTTAAGGCAAGTCCCAGAAAATGGGTCTCTCCATCTGACAAGGAGCCCCACTGACTCCTGTAAGGCAGGAGCCACCAGATAAAACTGGAGCATTATTTACCAGAATCACTTAATTATAGGAGAAGAGACTGAGTCATAGTAAGCAACCATTTGCCATATTTAAAATGCCTTATGAAAGGACCTAATGGGACTATCAACTTAAAGTATGTTTTAGGAAAAACAACCAGCCACTGATGTGTGCATTTAATTTCTGTGGGCCGTAACATTCATCCCCATGACTGAGTTTCTCCTGCTGCACACTGGAGAAACAGGGAGATTGGAGAAAATGAACATTGATTTTAATGTTTGTTTCTTTCTTAATGAATAGTAGCCAGATGACTTATTGATTTTTTTTCAAAAGAAAAATAGCACGATAGAAACAGAGGCTGTGTTCTGAGCTGCTACTTCTTGATGGATAATTGGGTTTCAGGATTTTCATTAAACATCATCACCTTTTTGAAAAATTAAGGAATTATATTAAAATTTCAGCAGCATGAAGAGGTAAAGTACTTAAAATTAAAATCTTAAAACACTTTCTTATTATAGAAAACTATCTATATTTAGTGCTATAACTAGATGTAAATTTAAATATAGCTACAATCCATATAACCATAGAGGTTAGATGTGAAGTAATGGATTTGAGAGTGGGAAAGATCTCCCGAGAAAGAGAAAATAGACTATGTAGTTATAAATTGATGGAGTGGGGTGGGGGACTAGAATGGAAGTATTAAAAAGAGAGGGGGAAAAATGGGAATGGGGTAACAGAGGATATATAGGAAGAGACTGCTAAAACTAAGGGCCATTTTGAGGGGTCATACAAAATCATATTATAGTAGGTGCTTCTTAGAATATATGCATATATGAAAGAATGTAAATGGAATCACCAAATACTGGAGGAGACAAAGCCCCAACTAGATGTCTATCACCATTGAATAAAATCGGCAGTACCAGGAATGGGTCCCATCTAATTGAGTTGTTTGTCAAAGTTACTCTATAGAAACCCTCAAACCCCCAAGGCAATTCATTTCTCTCCACAAACTAGTGATAAGGCCCTATTTCTGAAGAAGTCTACACAACCATAAACTTGCACAACTTTTTGAATATGGAGACGTTAATCTAGGTCCCTTCCTAGAGCCTCCATCTCTATGGAATAATGTTCATGTACCGGAAGGTGCTCTGCATGCTATCAAAGGAGAAAGGTAAATATTAATAACCTAGTTACAAACCCTTTGACCTACAGTGGGGACCTGCTCTCATGATATGCTGGTACGATAGTGGCAGAAAAGTTGTAGAAGTTACCAACTACTATCTGATTGGATTTAAAGTCCACTCCATGAGATTGAGCCCATGCCCATCACTGCTCAGATGACTAAGAATCTGAGAATAAATAGGTCATGGGCATAGAGGAAAACCAAATGTTACTGTTCTGCTAAAGGAACACAGCAATAAAATGACTTTTTATGACATTCTCCTATAGTAGTATATCAGTATCTTGCTCAGCCACCATTAGAGAACAAATACAAAGATCCACAGAGAGTTAGAGACCTCGGAGCATTCAATTCTAAACGGGATATTCTCACCAAATCCCTCTCCTCTAGGGTCAGGGAACTTTGAAGATGGGAAGTTGGAAAGATTGTAAAGAGCCAGAAGGGATAGAAGACACCAGGGAAGCAAAGCCATCTAGAGACAGGGCTGATAGACATATGTGACTGTGGCAGGGACCTCATGCCCTGCACTGCCTAAACAGGATGGGGGTCCCAGAACTAAGAAAGGAAGTAAACACAAGCTCCATCTCTAATACAGCAGCTATCTCCAGCTGACAACCTCTTACAAAGGAAAAGCTAGTTTTCTCCAGTGAAGTCTCTGAGTATACAAACCATATTTTAGGGTGGCCACACCCAGCAGTAGATGGCTAACACGAATAAAATCAATGACTTTTTGAAGGGATTTTTTTTCCCTTTAGTGTTTTCTGGACATTTTTTTTTAAATCTTACGGGTCTTTTACTTATATTTTATAGTTTATGATTTTGTGTTTTTATGGAGTTTCTATGTGTGCAGATGTGTGTCTCTGCATCTTTATGTGTTTCTCATGCTTTTTTTTTGGTCCTTTTCCCCCATTTGTTTTGTCTTATTCTGGTTTGTTTGTTTGGGGTTTTATAGTTGCTTATTTCTTTTCTAATGAAAGACAAAAAGAGGGGTGGATTTGGGTGGGTGAAGAGGTCAGAGGAGCTGGGAGAAATTGAAGGATGGGAAAACATGATCAGCATTTATTGTATAAAATTCCATTTTAATATAAAAGGAAAAAGCACATGGAAAATGCTAACTGTCCTGTACTCTGCTGTATAATCAGAAACAACTTAAGTTTATCCTTACACAACACTTGACTTTCTTCCTAGTATCTCCAGCACTATCATGAATAGTTAGAATGGACTTACACAACTGGAAAAGCACTAGAAGAAGGGGCTAGGGGTGTATTGCAGGTAAGAAAGTGTTTGCCTAGCAAGTACAGGGCCCTGGGTTCCCATCCTCAGCCCTGAAAAACACACCATGGTGGTCTACGCCTACAATCCCAGCAAACAGAAGGCAGATACAAGAGCAGAAGTTGAAGGTCACCATCATTGACATGGTGAGTTCAAGACCAGCCCAGGTTAGATGAAACCCTGTCACCAAAAAGAAGAAAGAGAGAGCGAGAGCGAGAGCGAGAGC
>NW_021604669.1:2969842-3030930 GCF_004785775.1 Grammomys surdaster | reverse complement strand
AAGGGAGGGAGGGAAGGAGGGAGGGAGGGAGGGAAGGAGGGAGGGAGGGAGGGAAGAAAATCAAACAAATAACAACAAAACCAAAATAAATGAAACACCCCTGTTTTTCCTTCAATTATTCAATGTAGAGAACATGGAAGTTGGGATAAAGAGAGAAATAATGAAGAAAGCTGAAAATCCTAACTGGCATGGGATGGCTCACATTTTGGGAGATAAAAGCTTGATTGGTCCGTAGAGAAAGCAGAATTGGTTCCACAAGCACCAGAATGTTGGGAAACAGACTTCTGTAACTCAGAAACCATTCACACTTTCCTGGGGACAGCATAGGACCTGCACTTACCGGTGGACCTCTGGCTCCTTCTGCTCCTGATAGGCCTGGCTCTCCTGTCTTACCCTGAATTGAGGAAGAAAAGAAAAGACTCAGGCTCTCAACTTCAGGATCTTCAGATATTTTGGTGTCTGCCTTTCATACCACCACATTCCCACATGCCTCTGGTAAAGCAGGATATCAGCCCTGACTCTAGCATTTCTCATGTATTTCCTCTAGTTCAGGCTCCAGAGTACATTCAGGCTTGATGTATTCCTAGTTTTCCTGTGGTGATGATAGTTCAAGCCCTATCCCTCAATGAATCATTCACAGGGCCCCTTCACTGTCAGAGTGCTTTTGCCTGATGAGAAACGATAAACCCATCTTAGTTATTAATGACTTGACTCATAAAAGCACTTCAAGGTGGCTATGAACCATTACACTTTTCCAATGGGCACATTGAAGATCAAAGCTGTTTTATTTGACTAGGCTTCTAAGGACAAAGCTAAAGAATACCTCAGCTTCCTGACATCCAGGCAGGTGCTCTGCTCGGGCCCCAGTGACACCACTCACAGAGGCCTGTGATCTGATTCATGCAGCCCTTCCCACACCCGATGTACTCAGATACAAAGGAATAAAAGGACACACTTGCTACATAAAATTATTGCCCACAGTTTGGCATTATGCCAGACTGAACCAAGACATGAAGGAAAACAGACAAAAGGCTTGAAGGTGGGGGAGAGGAAACCGAGGGAGAGGTGAAAGGAGACTGTTGGATGGGCAACTGGGACAGGTCTGGATCTTTTTTCACTGTAGCTTGAGAGCATTGCCCTCCCTAAACTCCCTGCACCTCATTTTTATACAAAATAAAACCTGAGGACTTCTATGGGGTTCTCATAAAGAAGAGAAGGGCACTTAGATTTAGAGAGAAATTTCAGACAAAAGCCAGGAATCAAAGGCTGGTTGTAAAATTATGTTTTTTTGCTGCTTTCTGCCCTGGTTTATCCAGGTGTTGGATTGCCATTTTGTCCCCGCATCTGTTCCTACAGTTTTAACTTTCAGATGGTCCAGCTTTGTAGGTGATCACCTTTGCTCCATAATCAAGGTGATCATCAGTACTAGCCCAGTTACTAGCAGACAAACACAGTATCAATTGAGGGTTATCCCTGCTTTAGACACAACTAAGATGTTTGGAATCATGATGGATCCTCACTGGGAACCAATGAAATATGCTCCTTAGGAAAACCACATGGGGCACAGGGAGGTTATGTCATCGTTTCGAGGACACAGAGTGAGGCTTGTAATTGATACGATAACTGAAACTGGACTTCTTCCTAAACAAGTGATACTCAACTATATCTTATTAAAACATTAAACAGTGGGCAATACAAAATGTCTGCCTTTTTAATTTATATACTGAAATGTTCATCCATCCATTGGGCTATCATCAACCTCTTACCTGTCCATCTGTTTCTTCATGTATAGCCCTTTAGGAGAATGGGACAAAGTGGAGAAGAACCATGTATCACAAGCTCCCATTCTCTATCCTCATACCCCAGTCTCAGGCATAAGGGCATCCCTACTGCTTTGGAAGATACAGATATTCTCAGTGTGCTTCTTACAGTTTCTTAGGAGAGAAGCTGAATATTAGTTGTCTCTGGAGGCACTAGTTTATCTTTTATGACCTTCTCTCCCATGATCCATATGTCTCCTCACTCTATAGGGGCTTCAATTGGTAGGATTCCTTCCTTGTCTCTGCGTCAAGGTCTCAGGGAATCCCAGACTCCAGCTATCTATGCCAACTTCCTCCCAAAACATCTCAGTAGAATAAAATAGCAGATGACTCTGCAGTGAAATTCCACAGCAAGGCAGACAGAGGGCTCAAAGAGGCATAGCTCGGGGTCCCAGAGTCCCATTGCCTTTGTGGGATCATTGAGGATGACCTGTTCCATGAGAACCAGCTATCTCCTGTGCAATCCTTGCTTGCCCAGAATAGGACTGATCTTGTATTACAATGACAGTCCCTGGAGCAGGCATTCAATCAACCGATGGAGCAAAGACTAGTGATCCTGTGATGGAGGGGTAATGTCCATTCATCCCAAAGGTGGATCATGGCTCTGAGCTATGTGCACTGAACTCTGAGTCAGCCTCAGAGATTTGATTCCCAGAGATTTCACTCCCCAGTTGGAAGACCTTGGTCTAGCTATTAGCCTGTGTGTATTGCCAGTTTCCTCATCTTGGGACAAGAACATCTGTAACCCCAAGCTTTACTGGGGTTTAATTGGAAAATGAGATGATGGTCTGGCTGTTCCTGGCCCCAGGTATTCCCAAAAACATCTCTCTATCCTTTGTGCACCCCTCCCAGTCCTTCCACCCTCTGTCTGCCATCCGCCTCCTTGGGCAGCCCCATAGAGCATCCTATATCATTCTCCAGAAAAGGCTCTTTTTCTTCCCCTCAGCAGTAAACGTGAGCTGTTGCAACTGACAAACGTTATAAAGTGATGAAGAAGGTGCTTCAGGCAAGCCGTGTGAGATTTGGAATGAGTCATAATAGTTTATGGCCAAGCAAATTAAACGGACCATGAACCTCACCAGAAAAAAACTTTTATATAATTCCACTTAGTGGCTGTAAAGTCTCCACAGTTCTGACCTCACCAGGAGTGAAAGTAGAGCAGTTGCAAAGAGAACCTCACTAAAATAATTAAGAGTTAGATAAACCTAGTGTGCTGTACATTCTTCACCTCATTTGATCCATGACTTCTAGCAAGTTAGTATATTACCCTCCACCTAATTGAAGGAGACTGAAGTTCAGAGAAGCTATTCAATTTACTCAAGGTCACACAGCTTATGAGGAGGAACTCCAGCATCGAAAACTACATTGATGCTATTGTTCTTGCTGGTACTGGGCATAAAATAATTTTATTTTTATATTAAATTTAGTTCTATCAATATTTAATATGTAAACATCAATTTAAAATATTAAAAGGTGGGGATGGAGCGATGGCTGAGCTGTTAAGAGCTCTTGCTGTTCTTCTGAAAGATCAGAGTTTTGCTAGCAGCACCTACATCAAGTAGCTCACATTGTCTGTAACTTCAATTTCAGGGGATATGATGCCAACTTCTGCCCCACCTCATGGCACTGCACTGTCATAGTACATATGAATGAATACAGGACCATATAAATTAATTAGCAATTAATTAAAAATTGATTAATTAAAATTAAATTAATTAAATAATTAATAATTAAATTAATAATTAAATAAGATAAAATTAAATTAATTTAAAATAGGGAAAGGGGAACAGTAAGATGATTGGCAGGTCAAGGTGGATGCTGCAAGCCTGACAACCTAAGTTAGATCTCTGGGACCCACAAGATAGGAGAGAAGCAATTTCTGTAAGCTGACCTCTGATCTTTGCCTGTGTACTGTTCACACATACAAAAATAAACGAGCAAATGCAATAAAGAAAAATAAACCTTTCAAACAAACAGTAACTAAAACCCTATGGAGTATAAAATCCCCTGACTGTGCCCTTCCTGTAAAACCATCCTTTCATAGGTGGAGCCTTCACTCTTCTTAGAACCACCCAGTGTTATAGTAGAGGTACTTCTGTTATATAACTAGGGAAGTGTAGGCAGAACCCAGTTCTCTCCCTATCCCTGCAGCCCTTTATCTTCCTTACCAAGTATGTGATTTACTTGGGTATTATTTTGCTTTGTGTTGCATTGTTTCTGTTTGCTGTAGTGTACATGGGCTCTGCATGATAGAAAATCACTCCACTGAGACATACCACAGCTCTAGATTTGTGAAGACAAGAGTAAAGCCAGAAACTGTGGAGTCCACATCAGCATCACCACCACCACCACCACCACCACCACCACCACCACCACCACCACCGAACCCTGAATCAAGGCAAGAGACATCTCCAACCCCTAGGAAAGGACTTTGAGGTCATAGATAAGTCATCCAGCTGTAAGCCTACCAAGACAACTCAGGAGCTCAGACCATTATGTGACTCTGGCTGGTCAACTTACTAACCTAAGATACAGTTTTGTCAGCTGCAAAGCAGGGCTATTTTCCATGCAGAACTATGAGAAGAAAGGGAAGTGGTACATAGGCATGACTGTGTGTCTGGATCATAGGAGCCCTTCAAGATCACAGAAGAGCTGAGAATGGATGGTTTTAGAATGAGGGAAAGTGTAGAGTCCCTTACCGGTTCTCCAGGGGGACCTGGCTTTCCATCTCTTCCCTGTTTGCCTTCTTCTCCCTGAAAGATAAACTCAAATTGCTTATTAGGTCAGGGAAGATTAGCAAAAAGGAAGGACAGATATGAAGGAACCCCATGTACACCTGTTCGTATAGCAACAGCCTTATGTTCAGTTAGCAGCCCACAGGTATCTCCCCAACCTCTAGAGTCTAGATGTGGGTTTCTGAGTCACAGTATGACATCTGGAAATGCAGATCATTCTCTTCCAACCTCTCGAGTCTGAAAGTGGGTTTCTGAGTCAGAAATTGACATCCTGAAGTGCAGGCCATTTTGCAATCATATCTTGATTTCTGTGATTTATCTACAACAGCTGTCACTATAGTCCTCCCTGTGGGCCTTTTTGATGAGTAAGTTGACAGGGTGTGTGCAATAAGAAAGAAGAAATCACACAGAAAAATACTTACCAGTGCTCTTAAGGCGTTATGAAGTGTGGGGAAAGAGGGTTGGGAGTTGCTTGGTTCTAGAAAGTTCAGTGGCTTACACTTCTCTTCACAAAGCCAAACTATGATTTTCTCTCTAGTTCCTCTACCCCAGCTGATCTCATCTCTAGATGAGGATACAGTAATCTTGATTTTTATCTTATAAATAAGGACATAGTCAGGGTCTCAGAAGATGGCAAAGATATGTCAGAGGACAGTGCACTCTCAGGCCACCTGAATCCAAACTAAAGTAGCAAAGCTGAGGAAAAAAAAGAATTCAGTTAAGTAGGATTTAAATTCTACTTGCATCTCTGCGGCATAGGACTGTGGCCTCTTGGTGCCTCTTAATCTAAAAAGAAAGAATAAATGTGCCCTGCTGAATCAGAAGTAACCATTTGCAATGCTCAGCAAAACACTAGCACCAGCCAGTGAGGCAGCCACATAGCTGTTGTAGAAAGTGTGCCCTTTCTCCACTACTGCCCTTAGCCTGTAGTGCATGGGCATGGAGGATGCTGCTACAAGCCATCATCAGAATGTTTTCCCTCTCCGGCCTGCTGTGCCTCCGCTTGCTTCATTGGTACCTATTATGTCTTATGAATGCTGCTCCCAGCATTACTGTGTGAACTTCAAATAAATGAACTCATGGATCCATCTCCTCTGTGGTTAAGAGCTCAGGGAACATGGAAAAAAGAGCAGGAAGACAATGCCCGCCAGAGAATCAGGAAACCTACTGTAAAATTATATCTCCTAGAAATGACAAGGAAGCTTCACCAATGATACCACAACAGTACAGCAACCTAAACAAGAGCCAATGACAACAATAGACATACTAATGTGGAAGGAAGAAATCTCAGGGAATCCCTACCAGACAAAGAACTACAGGAAACTAAGGGATGCTGGAAGAGAGAGAATTAGTCTTCTCCAGGGATGGTGACCCTGACTATCAATTCCAAATGGTCAGCTTTTAAATCATATACACATAAACCAAGCAACACAAAATGGACTCAGCATGTTTTGTGTATGTGTGTATATATGTATATATACACACATATGCTTACATATTTGTATGTGTATATGTATATAGATATAGATATGTGTACACATATATATATATATATTCATATATATATATCTGTGTGTGTGTGTGTGTGTGTGTGTGTGTGAAACAACAATTAGAGAAAAAGAGGACATGAATTTGAAAGTTAGTAGTGGGAGGGTATGAAGAGCTGTAGGAGAGAGAGAAGGGAAAGGGAAATGATGTAACTAAATTTTAATTAAAGATGTAAAGATTAAAAAGTTCAACTCTACAATTGTTCCTCCCTACACACAGAGGCCATGAGAAGGAGGGTCCAGATAGCTATACAGGCAGTTTGATAGAGGTTTTAAAAAAGAAGGACACCAGCAAACTCAGGTCAGAGAAAGCAACATCTGGGGACTTCTGGTGTGACCTTTTGTCCCTGAATGCAATGAGTTTACCATGTTCTGGTGGTAGGGGTAGGTGTGGTCTCCTATGTGATCTAAGATAGAAATGGGGATTCTCAAGACAGGAAAGCTGGCTTTTGGAAGCTGCTTGAATGGGCAGTTCCTATCCTTTTGAACCATGGCTTCTTACCTTTTGAGTAAATATGGATACACTTGTGTTTGTACGGCAGGGTAAAGATTTGATAACATAACACAGATACAGCAAGCAAGGAGATGGCCCTCAATAAATGGAGAGATTCATTGTTTTACTTTCTGGTGTTGGTCCTCAGATGTTAGTGAGCTTAGTGACTCTTGCAACCCTCATAGCAGGTAACAGAAGTGCAAGGGGTTAAATTCTGTCCACCAGTAATTCATGTATACAGTCACATCTGTCTACAACTGCTTCAACCCATCACACCTTCTTCATTAGCCCTGTCAGTTTTCTCTGCATATATAACTTGACCTTGACTGATTCGCATTACATCTTTCAGGAAGCTCTAGTAGTCTTATTAGGCCAGCTTGGGTTATCCATCCCTGATTCCCTACGGTCCAGTGTATAACTTAGTTTATCTTGTTCTATACTAACAATTCTCCCTCTTTGAATTGTCTTCTCATGTAACTCCAGTGTACTGTAGAACTTGGACTTTGAATATGTGGTTCAGGAGCTTGCTATCATTCATCTGACATTCACTTGCCTTATCTCACCATTTAGTCCAGATTGAGAAAGTATTAACTTGGCACCATTAAGGAAGTTGGATGACGAGGGCTAGAGAAACAAGACATGTTCATAGCTATCCCCTCAGTTCCATGATAGAGCTTTCAAAACCTGGTATTTAATGTGGGTTTCATTTTTAATTTTATTTTTATTAATGTGTATGCATGTGTCTGTTTGCCACATCTGTATGAATACCCACATAAGTCAGAAAAAGGTCTGAATCCCCTAGAATTGCAGTTGGTTGTGAGCTTCTTGATGTGGACATTGGCAATTGAACTCATGTACTCTAGAAGAACAGCCAGCACTGTTAAGAGTTAAATCATCTCCCAGCCTCTGATCTTAAGTCTAGTTCAAGTTCATGGGCATGTCTCAGAAGTACATGATGTCTGATGGTATGGCTTAGTAAGGAGTGGGATACATTCATGTGTGAAAGGTTCTATAAACACAGCAAACCATGATGAACTCCGTGCATACTGAAGCCAGTGATTCTCACTGTCCAAGTATAAGGTAAAGGAGGTGTCAGATAGGAATGAGGTGTCTTCCTTGATAGGGGAAGAAAAAGTAGCTAAAGTTTTTGTGCTGCTGGGGAGGGAGTTAAGAGAAATGGATAAGAATAAACTGGAGAGGAAGGAAGGCTGGGTAATGTGGGCTAAGAGAGAACCCATAACCTTATTATGTCCCTTCTACAAAAGCCACAGGGAAGAGGGCCCACAGCTCTGGGCAGAAAGAAGCCAATGCAAACCCAGTCTTGGTATAATGGTGAGAATTGGCACTAGAAAGGTAGTGATATGATTAGGGTTACACTGAAAGGGAAGAGGGAGAGGGCTGGGTAAGTAGAGACACTGTGGAGAGTAAGATCTTTGACCTCAGTGTTAAAGGTCAGACAGGAGAAGAATGAGGAAGAGGATTGGACAACATGATTATTTCTATGGCTTCTAGCTTCCAGTTTTTGTCCTATATTAATTATAATGGGTGAGTCCAAAACCAAAACTGGAGATTTCCTTTAATTTACCATTTATAGAATGAAATTACTATTCATCCAGGAACTACAAGACACATCAGTCTTACAATACTGTCATTTATATAAGCTCCACACTGCTACCTCAGATCTGTGAACATCAACAGGTTACAATGTGAATGGTCACATATGGTTTTCATGGCAGCTCCCCAGGAGAGGACTCTTCCATCTGTGGCCATGCCTGGTAGACAGTTGAGCAGGAAGGGACCTCAGAAACCTATTCCCCCACTCTCACATTTCTTTTATTACTCATTGCTGTGTGGTGCCCCATGGCTGAACTTAAGCAGATGTCGTCATCATAGAAACTGAAACATACATAATACAATTCCCAACTATATGTCTTTTTTACATTCCTCAATCTAGTATATAGGAAGAGTGGAGATTCAGACACAAAAGAAAGAGACTAGGAACTCACCATGACTGAGAAGGAAGTAGGGATGAATACCTGGGCTGGAATTGGATTTAAGACCAAAGGCTTCAACCATGGGGCTGTAAATGCCTGGCATGTTTAATATACTAGGTCTGATCAGAGTCAGTAAATATAACAATGACAAATACATATATGTGTGTGCACATATGTGATTACATACACATACATTTATGAGTACATATATATGCATACATACATAATAAATCCAAGGAGGAAGAAACCAGAAGGCAAATTGAATTAGGGTATCAGGATGTGAATCAATGGTAGAGTATTTCTCTAGTGTATATGAAACCGTAAGATTTATTCCCAGTACCCAAGACTTGAAGAGCACCAACCAGTGAAAAGGAGTAACCAGAAATTGTTCTGAGAAGACAAAAGCACACACACAAAATCCCTATGGTGTAGAGGGGATCATTTGTGGCAGGAGGGACTATAATGGGTACTAGGGGCCAAAAGAAAATGAGTGTGGCTGGAATAAAGGAACACATTTTAAGGAACAGGCGTGGGATGCTGTGGGCAGTCAATCATAAGAGCTCATTCTCATGAGAAAAAGACTTCCCTGACAGACAATTAGTATAAGTAGAGATCTCAGCCTTACTGGGGTGTATATTAAGTTGTGGAGCCGAGAACAACCATTTGTATGAGGTCATTTTGCAGCATGTATCAAAAACCTTGGCTATAATTACAATATAACAATTAAACTCCACTCTAGGGTGTCATCCTAAAGGAATCAGAGAACTGCCCTTCATGTGAAACTGCTCCCTGCGTGTTTTATGAGGCAACAGAGAAATATCACAGGTAATGCAGTATCCATTACATTTTACATGCAAATTTTATGAATATGTAACAGCAGTGCTGTAAATAAAAACATTTATATGTCTGTGTATGTAGGGATCCGTATAGAAATGTGCTTATTTGTGTAACTATATAAGAGAGAAAATAAAAACTATTTAAATCAATAAGAAACCACCAGTTTTTAGTGTAAATGGAGATTAAGATGTGTTCCACTCAAGTTTAGACATCGAGAATAATTAGGTTAAACTTTAGTTTTCTTCTAATTTTATAAAATACCATAATTTCCACTAGTGGCCAAACCTTGCTTTTACAATGCATTTTGCTGGGAGAAAGGGGAGAACTTTTTAAGACTCTATCTCCCTTACCTCACAGGATAGCCTTAAATCCTGTATCACCTCTCTAGTAGTGGGATGGATTATAGATGTGCACTACCACACACGGTTGAAATATGTTTTTGTTTACATATTTTTCTGCTGAGAAACCAGGTTCTTTAAAGTGGTACTTACTGGGATTCCTGGAATGCCAGATGGCCCTTGGGGACCAGGAGGGCCTTCTTTGCCCTGAAACAGCCAAAACATAAAAACATCATGAAATCTTTGGTCAGCTGTGAAGGAACATTATTACCATTTATTTCCAGCTTGTTCTGGGGATAAATCTCACAGGGGGGTTGTCTTGTGAGATGGGAAGGGTTTGGTTAAAAGCTCCTGCAACCTCCTTGCTTCAGAGGCTATGCACTCTCAAGGGCTGTGTTATCTTCAAGAGAGCATGCTAACACAATGCTGGTGAAGGTAAACATTGTCTACATTATAGAGGCACAGGGAAACCAACTTCAGATGGCTGTAGAAGACTTGGGGCATTGAAGTTCACAAGACATGGATCCACATCCATCCCAACATCTGTCTCTTCCCACAGGACAGCCTAGGATCCTGGGGTGCCACACATACAGAAACCAGCTCAAGTGAAAGGCTGACCCACAGGCTTGTGTAATCCACAGTTTCATTGTTTTCATTATGTACTTTCCCCACAGATACCCAAACCTTTATCCAGAAATAGCTACCAGTCATTATCCCCCTCCAAGAAAAACGTGTGCTATTTTCAAAGTCTGTTTTGCCAAATTGCATCAATTAGCACTTTGTTTCCCAGTTTATTCATGACAGGCATAGAGCTGCCACTGTTCTGATCACACTGCTCAGCTTCCTATCGCCCCACGTTCCTGCCATGAGTATGAAGGACTCTTGATGACTTTCTAACTCCCTCCCAGTGCCTTTGCAGGACAAGGTTCTGGTGCCAAGCTTAACACTCTAATCACATAAAGTGATATTTTAAAGGGTTACTATTTTATCCTCAAAATGTAAGTGAAAACAAACAAAAGTGCTTATGCCACATTTATACGGATTTTACAAAAATGGTCCCATTAGGGAACCAAAAAACACGTCTCTTATTAAGCTATATTTGTACTGCATATAAACTGAATGGCTGCTTTTTAGCCAATTCTAAACCATGAATAAGATCACAGGAACAGATGCTTACAACACTGAGGAATTGTTTTACAGACTCTTGAGTTGGTGCAGAAGGGATTATGCTTTACTTTTGTCATTTTTAAAGAATTCAACAAGGTATTCACACTTTCCATACATATCTAAAAAGTTTCTTGTAACTCTAAAATAAAAACTCATAGAATCTGATATGCCTCTGAGTTGATTTCAATTTGTGGTGCACTGCGGCATTTATAGAACTATGTTGCAAGACATTTAGGACTATCTGAACATACTGCCTCTCAGACCAATGCAATGAACAAACCAGTAAAACACAGCATCTATCTTCCCCCCATTACAGCATCTACCATGATATGTGCAAATAGTGTGGATAGACATATTCATATGGAACACCTGTTCAGCTACATGGGAAATTTTAGATGCTGATAATGGAGCATTATGGACACCTTCCTGGCTGTTTATTGTTCCAAAACCCTTAAAATGGAAAAATAGTAATTTAAGAACAGGATCAACAATTTCCATTCCTCTGCTTGCTCTTGCAAATCAAGTTTTATTAGCAGAAATTCATATTCTATTAGCGTATATATTGTCTCTGGCACATGTTGCCTTACAGAGCTCTGCTGATTAGGTAAAACAGAGAACTGTGCCTCACAATGTCTGAGCTGTTTCCGTTTGTTTCTTCATAAATTAATGTTTACTAAGCCTTGGGTTACATCATTCACTTGATTCTCAGGTGAGAGAGGCAAGTTCAGTAGAAGACTCTGCCTCTTGACTCCCTGGCTATCATAAATAACTTCTTTAATATTTACAAAGCAGTTCACTTGTCAGAGAGACTAGGAGGTAAACACAGTAGATAGAAACTCTCAAACTAGCCTCCAGCTCCAAATTTCAGAACATAGAGCCAGCCCCACCAATCTACCCTGATCTAGTCTGCATCAGAGCACCTCCCTGATCTCTCTTTAGCAACAGAGCTGAATGCTCAAAAGGTGACACAGGGCCTTTCTCCTTAAGTTTGCTTGTACAAATCACTTACTGTGGAAATGATCACACTTAAATATTTATTAAGCAACTAATTAAAATCAGGCAGAATGAAGAAAATACTGACTTTTGAAAATTAAGTCCTGGCTTTGAAAATACAAATTCTTTGCTGTATAAAAACATAGCTATAAGACAGTTATAAAAGAAAAATTCAACAGAGCTCCACCAATCACAATTCTCCATTTGTATTGCTTCAGAAGAGATGGTACATTCCCAAAACATTTAGTAGCAAAGAGAGGCTATTTAGACATCATGTTTTGTAAGACTAATTTGTAAGAGGTACTATTTGGGGTTCAACATCAAACTGCTGCCCTTCAAATAATGTCAAAACAACGGCAAGTACTTAATATGTTTTAATTCAAAACAGTGAGAATAATTAGGATTGTATGAACTGTGTGCATCCATATTACACAGCCAACATTGTTTCATGTAAGAAAACTTTGGCCCTATCCCAACATAATATTTATGGTGATGTATCAGAACAATGGACAGCTCCAACTGCTCTCATAACTTACCAAGGGGTCCCATGGTAGAATCAAAGTCTTATTTAATAGAGTTTAATTTGTAGCAATGTAATGATTTTACAACTGGGCTCAGTATCTTATTCTCCTCAGGCAAACAGTCCATTAGTTTTATTGGGAAAATCTTTTATAGTCTTAGAATCAATAAGAAGCTGCCTGTAGTGTTTTCTATCCTGGGATTTATGCATGGGTTGTTTCAAACGGATTGACCGAAGGATGATCCTACAAAGGGCCGTGGGGCTGTCAGTTATTCAATCTCAGTGCTCCATGGTGAGTTGGTATGAAATAGGAGAAAGAACACCAAACTAATAGTCTTCAAATTGACTTAAGTCTCGAGCAGAACATTAATTTCCTGTTTGCCTTTGTCTATTGGACACCACTTTTCCATGCTGGCCTAGAAGGATGTGGTATTGCTAACTGTACCCTAAGGGCCCTTTTGTACATGCGCTTGCCAGAATTACAAGAGCAAGAACGCGCCCTCATTCTCTGTGACTATGCTGATGAGCTTCCTGTAACCAGCTGTTGGCTCTGACTCTTCCATTAAATGTCAACTGCTTCTCCACTCTCACTTTCCTTATTCATAAACCAAGTTTCTCCTACTTACATGGCTGAAATGGCTGGAGAGAATGAAATGAAATGTCCAGAAGGAATGAAGTGTATTGACATAATAGATGTATCTTTAAATATCATACACGAATTCAACCAGCACTATGCCTTCTAATCTGTAGTTCAACTTTGCTTTATAGCACCTAAGCCTGGTATGGTTCTAAAAGCTTTCAGCAAAGAAAAGAATTCTGAGTTTTAAGATAAAAACTTCAACTGTTAACCACACCAGCTATGATTTGGGGACATCGACCAATGACCTTCCTTTCTGATTTTTACTTTCCTCTGGAACAGTTGTGGTAACAGAGTTGACTCCTGACTGATACACACTTGAGCATATCGCAGTACAGGCTGGGCTTCTCCCACTAACCCTAGGCTACTAAGAACAGAAACTACTCTGACAAGGAGAGGCGGAATGTACATTCAGAGCTTGTTTGCATTGGGGTATCACAGGTTATGAGGCAATCTGTCAGAATCTCCATTTTAGTGGTAAAGTAATAAGACATCTAGCAAAAGGCTTGGTTTGCATTTTCCCTTTAAGAAAGCATGGCCCTGAACAGACCCTCAGGAATGTGGGGGCTCACAGATGGAAAGGAAGGGAACAGAGTTGATAAACATGGGTCTCTAAAAAGTTCTTAAGGTCAACTTAAAAATGATTCTGTCTTGCCCAACACTTACCGGGGGCCCTTGAGGTCCTGGTGGTCCTGCTACACCTGCATTTCCATCTGCTCCCTATAAAGAAAGACAGGGCAGACCAGTTTCAAATGCAATTGGATTGATGTGAGACAGGCAGATATGTTTCAGGAAGGGGCAAAGCACTGACTAGCCAGTCACCCCAAAGACAAAAGAAAAGCTTCACACTTCTACAGACTTCCCAGCTAATGTTAAGAGGGAGCACAGATCAATAGGTGAACACCTAGGTCTATCTTCTTGGAGAATAGGGAGAGGATCACTAGTGTCAACCTATGGATGAAGAGATATATAGGCAAAAGCATGGAAGGAATGGTCCAGAAAAATAAGGAAACAGTGGAGAGTAAGCTCCAGGCATTCATCTGTAACACTGCTTTGGGAGAGATAGGGGGTTTCTTTCTGCCTACATCTTTGTCCCCATGTCCACAGGCACAACTTAGCCATTAGTTTCTCAGACATATATTTGCTACTTGCAAGACTGAGAAGTTTAAACATTGGCCCATCAGAAGCCACAGTAACATATTTCCCCTTTTGTATTTTTTTTTTTTTGCTGTAGCACATGCTAATGTCTGATACCCTAGGGTTTGTTGACTTTAAATTTATTGTCAATCATTCCTACATTACAAACTCCATGACTTCTTCTCTTCTTCTAAGGAAGCTCCTGGAATATACTGAATACTCAGCCAATTTTTTGAATAATCAGATGGGAGTAGAGGCAGAACCAGCTAGGGGATGAAGGGAACAATTCTTTTTTAAAAAATTATTCTCTCACATATAACTTTCTGACTGCAGTTTCCTCTCTCTACCTTTCCCCAAGTCTCTCCCCCTACCTACTTCCCTTTTCCACCAAATCTATTCCCCTGTCTGCCTCCCTGAAGAAAAGAACATGGTTTTGAGGGACATCAACCAAATACACTATTATACAGCGTATTATAAATGCACTATGTAATATTGTATACAAGCTACAATAAGAGCAGGCATCTACCATCACATCATGGCTGCATAGAGTAATCCAGTTGGAGGAACGTCCTACAAGAAGGCAAAAGAGCCAAAGACTTCTCCACTCCCACTGTTAAGACTCTCACAAGGGCATCATGCTAAACAGTCATAACACATATGTAGAAGACCTAGGTCAGACCTTTATGGATCCCTGATCTTTACAAGCCCCATGAGTTGTGGTCAGTCGATTCTGTGGGCAGTGTTTTGAGGTACCTGACCTCTCTGGTTCCTCTGATTCTCCCTCTTCTTCCTTTGCAGGACTCCCTGAGCTCCACCCAATGTTTGGCTATGGGTCTCTGCATGGGGAGTAGTTCTTTATGTGAATTTAGACATTTGCTTCTTTCTGCATATGATCTATAAGCTTAGTTTCTTTCTCTGTGAAAGTATGGAAATTGTCCACACCCTAAAAAGAAGAGGAATGTTTGAGATGACTCAAAAAAAAGTGCTTAGTACAGGACAGAGGGATTGGCTCAGACAGAACCTCAGATTCAGAATTCTGGGTGTATATCCTGCATCTCTGCTCTGCAATCCAGTGCATGTTACTATGCCCTGCCACATCCAAGCTCCTTTGTGAAATGAAGACAAAAAGGAGCAACAACCACCTGTGGGTTGTTGATTGAGCTATAAAAAGAACTAGCCATCACCAAAAACAATCAATACATAATGGGACATCGAATATCATATGTTTATTATCTAACATTACATGTCTATTATTCATGCAAGGAGCAGCCTCAGTAGTTATTGACTAATCATGGAAACATGAATAAATAGATCTCACAGAACTTTACTGATAACTATTCAGTGGCCTTTGATTGATTTAAATGTATTTGTTGAGAGATTAGTTTATAGGTGCCAGCCATGCTATAGGTACAAAGAAGTAACCAAATTATAGCCTTGCATCTCAGAGAAACTTGATGTAAATATAGCTGATCTCTTAGAGATTGCAAGTTCTTACGGTGGAATGCTGTTTGATTTGCCTTCATCTCTTAGACTAGATAGGAAGAAAGGTTATATTCATGAACTATAGGAGCATCAGTAAAATTTAAAAAATAGCATGAGGTTCTTAGTGAAATTAGACATGTAACCCAAAACTACCAAAATACTGTAGCCTCTATCTCAAATCTGAATTTTTCTATACAAATTTGGCAAAAGTTTCTTCCCCCCACAACCTAGACTTTGTGGAGTTGGAATCAAAAGCACAGTAGAAAAGTGGTAAAGGTTTTATCTGGTGGAAGGACACTGATTGAGAGGAGAAAATAAACAAAGAAAGAACTGTGTAGGCTTGGAGTCTAGATCATGGAATACTTGGACTGGAGGACCTGCCAAATAATAAGCATGTATGCATCATTGGCCATCCTGGTTATTTCTCTCTTCTTGAGTTGCTCCTGTGGGATGAGTCACTGAATCTAAAAGCTGACTCATCACCAAAGCTCCAGCATAGCAACACGAGGCATGGCATTAAACAGAAGCTCTGTAAGCATCTACTTAAGCTGAAAGCATTCCTCAATTGGAAACAGACACAGGGGCTGCTGATTGCAATTGCCTCTATGTCTCAGACTCACCATTCAACATGAGACTCCAAAGCCAGGACCTGTGCCTTATGGTCGTCACAGTCTTAAGGAGATCTAAATTATTGCTATTTCTGGCAAGAAGGTACTAGACCCATGTTCTAGCTTTGGAACCATCAGGAAGGAGGGGGGAAGAGGTTGTGATCCTCAGCTGAAGGAGTGCATTTGGAAGTTAAGACTATCATGACAAGACATTATACACCAATGAACTGATTTTGAATAAAGCCATCCATCTCTCATATGTTCTTTGATTGGTATGGGTGCCTTCCCCAGTATACACTGGAGTCCCACCTTTGTCAGGATTTTCTTTGTCTAATTTTTGGATCTAACAATAAAATAAGTGTGCTGGTTAATTTATTTATTTATTCAGTTTGACACTAACTAAAGATTTCTTAAAACTCTACCATATTGGATTATATGCATGCCTGTGGGATATTTTCTTTACTAATGATCACTATGAGAGGGCCCAGCCCACTTAGAACAGTATTGCCCCAAGAAAAGTGGTCCCAGATGCCACAAGAAAGCAGGGTGAGCAAGCTACAGAGAGTAAGTCAGAAAGTAGAATTCTTCCATGGTCTTTCCTTCAGTTCTTGCTTCCATGTCCCTGCCTTGAGTTCCTCCTAGAAAGCTTACTAGGATAATAAGCAAGTACAATGCAACATAATTTAATAAGTAAAATTATAAATCTTTAAGGAATTTACAAATTCTATGCAGCAGTTCAATGGCAACAAATTAATCAGTCCCTTATCATTTCCTCCACAAAAGCAAATAGCAGAATAAGATCGGGTAGGAACTGATGCTGAAGAATTACAAAGGCTATGAAAATCAGGAGTGGGGAGATTGTTGATGTCACAAAGATTTAAAGTGAACTTTTCATTCTTTAACATGTATAATGTAGAAGTCCACTGTGAAGGGCCAACTTCTGTTTCATGATCTCACATGGCTTCATTAAACAAATACTTTTGAAAAAAATGTTTGATTTATTTTGATCAATTAACACCACTAGAAGTCAGTGAATTACTACTTAAAAAGGCAAAGCAGAGGATGAAGAGATGGTCTAATGTTTAAAAGTACTTTCTGCTCTTGCAAATCTTTGAAAAGCATAAAAGAACAAAGCAAGTGTAATTTGTTAACTTTAACTTCATAATCCAAACTGACTCTCTTTTTCAAAATTTATTTTCAAACCCTGTTTTCTGTTTGGTACAGGTTCCTTTTCTGTGGGCTTTGAGTCATTTGGAGTAGCCTTGTTTGCAAGGTCTGAGAGACAGAGTTTTATGGAGAATCCATGGAAATCTCTGGGGTCCTGGGCTCAGCAGGGATAGTAATTGCCACTGCTTGTTGTCATGACTACCTTCAGTGAATCTAGGAACTGCAGCTGTAGTTGACTTCAAGCAGAGACACAACATGACTAATCTGTGAGTACAGAATGGTGTTGAGCTTCTATGTCAAGGCCTTGGTCACATCTACTGCTAGAGCAAAGAAAGTATTTTCTTAAGTAGCACTATAAATTAGGAATTTGAAAATTCCTAATTTTAGTTATGGAAAATGCCAGAGAATAATAATTAGTGGTTAAAAAGAATAATACTGAACAATAGTTTACAACTATTAGTTATTGATTGCAGAACATTGGGGAGAACCTGGGCTTTTACAGATATCCTCAAGTTCAATATAAAGGAGTTCTTTACTGAACATCCTAACCTTGAAACATTGGCTTTATCAACCTGTGCCAGGGACCCTCAGGCACAAAATCACCCACCCAAATCTGTCTATAGTCATCCTATTCGCTTCCTTCTCATCTCTGGGTGTTTTAAAGGTAAACCTATCACTTCAAATAAGATAGGTCCAGCGTTGACATAAACTTTATGGAGTACAGACACATTTCTTGAATGCCAAAACCAAGAGATAAAGGTCATTAGTCTACTTACTGGTGGCCCAGGATTCCCTGGTGGGCCCATGAAGCCTGGAACTCCAGGGTGACCCTAGGAAGACACAGGAGATAATTCTTTAAAAATGATTCATAAAAATTCACATAAAAAAGGTTTCTACTTGAAACAAATAACAAATCTAGAGTCTTCCACCTAAGCCCAATGACAAATGTGGTTGAAGACTCTGGCCACAGATAGTCTCTGTTTCATATAACTTTAGTGACTGTAAAGAAATTGCCTCATGGTATTTATAAAAATGAATATGTCTTGAAAGAGCATTTGCTTCAAAATCATTGAGGTGGGGGAAGGGCATATGGTAGTGCTTAAGATGCAGATAAAAACAAGGGGTATGGTTTATTAAAGCTCTTACTTCTAAATGAAACAGGAAAAAATATTTTTATTATACTTCCATTCTTACAGATATACATATAGTGTCCCACTAAAGAAGAACTAAAAGAAAACTAAATGAGCATGTATATTTTACACAGAGTTATCAGTTCCAGGCTATCTTCCCAAGGACCTCAGAATTCAGGGACACTTCAAGGTCCTTGTACAGATGATCTATATCTCATACCCATTAGCCCATATGCTATAAACTATCTCTGGACTACTTGCAATACTTCCTGCAATGAAACACTAAAGAAAGAGTTGTTATCACATAAGGACTAACTCTTAAAAACATTTTCACACGTGGTTTATTCCATGGCTATCAAGACCAAGGAATATACACAGATGGGTCCATGGCTCCAGTTACATATGTAGCAGAGGCTTGCCTTATCTGACATCAATGGGAGGGGAGGCCCTTGATCCTGTGGAAGCTTGATGCCCCAGCATAGAGGGATGCTAGAGGGGTGAGCCAGGAGTGGGTAGGTGGGTGGTGGAGCACCCTCTTAGAGGCAAAGGGGAGGGGGGATATGATGGGAGGCTTGTGGAGGGAAGATCAGGAATGGGGGCAACATTTGAAATGTAAATAAACCAATGTAATGTAATGAAATGTGAACAACATAAAGAGCTTTCTCTCTTCTCTTCCTCTTCCTCTTCTTCTTCCTCCTTCCCCCCCCTCTCTCTCTCTCTCTCTCTCTCTCTCTGTGTGTGTGTTCATGCACATGTATGGGCATGCATGTACAAACCAATGAATAATCCTCGGGAACACTCCTTAGGTGCCATTCCCCTTAATGTTTTGATATGAGGTTTCTCATTGCCCCAGGATTTATGAAGTAGACACACAGACTAGACAAAATATCCCACGGATCCCCTGTCTGCACCATCCTAGTGCTGGAGTTACAAGTGCAGGCCACCACTGATGGACTTGTTAATATTTTTGTTTACATAGAAGTCGCTAAGGATGCAGATCAAAACAAGAAAGATGACATCTTAAAGCTCTTATACCTAGATAGAACATGAAAATGACCTTTTTATACTCCCAGTCTTGCAGAAGTGCACGTAGTATCCCATTAAAGAAGAAAGTAAAGAAAAGAAAGTAACAGTCAAACTCATACCTCCTTAACAGAAAAAGCTTGGAATAATTTAATTGTGACATCAGCATTTTGATAATAATACAGAAATAATCTATTTCTGCATGTGGAGTCTCCTGTGAGTTACAGAATGAACCATCCACTCTTTATAATGTAGAGTTCAACATCTAACATTTAGTCTAATACAAAAAAGTCAAAATACAAAACAATATCAAAGAAATTCTTTCTCTCTCCTACCCCTCAAAAACCTACCACTGGAAAGCACAAACAATACTCAGTACAAGGCATAAAGTGCTTGTTGCTGACATACATGCATCCGTGGCATGATAACCCAGATGCCTTTTGTTTTTCCAAATACAGTGGTGCAAACCTTAAGCACAGCTCTCATGCAGCTGGCTACACAAGAATCACTGGCTCAGTGGCTCACTCTGCGCTCACTTGTATCAATAAGCCCTGAGGTCAGGATCCACCCTTGCTCATTTTGTATCTCAGATTCTGGAGCAGTGCCTGGAAACTGGCTACTGTGGGCACTGGGGCTAGATGAAGACCAGTGAGAAAGCAGAAAGGGAGGGCTAGTAAAGGGCAAGAAAGAGAAGGAAGGGATAATGACAGCAGTGGAGAAAATCTACAACAGCCACTGAGCAAGCACTAAGGCTGTCCAGAATCAAGAGGCGCTACTAGTTGGAGGACAGTCAGAAAGCAGAACTACAGTTCCATAGGAAGAACAGTTTTGATACTGGTGCCATCCTCCTATGTGTTAGGAGAGGGGTCCAGCTAGCCTGAGTGGGTGCAGACTGGCTCAAGGAGTGCTACAAAAGGTTTCAAATACTGCCATAAGAGTATAAAGAAGGGCTCAAGAAGTGGTAGGGGGGATAAAGAGATGTTTCCTAGACAATGATAAAAGCTTTCGTATGGGAGAAGCAATCAGGAAGAGGGGGAGAAAATGGAAATATGCATGTTCCTCGGACAACTGGGAGATAGATCAGGATAAGAGTAAGCAGAGAGGTCAAGATGGAAAGCAAGAAAGCAAGACTCAACCATTCCCCTGCAGGCACAGAAGAGGCAAGAGTGGCATCAGAAACAGTGGATGGACACTGCTGAGTGAGCTTTTCTTACAGTGTTAACTTCTTCATGACAGACATTGGCCTTACCTGATCGCCTTTCTGTCCCACCTCACCCTCTGCACCACGTTCTCCTTGGCTTCCCTGGGAAGGAAAACAGAAAAGACAAGTCAAGCCACAGAAAATTTCACTGGAGCCACGCTGCAAATATAAAAGTGTGCTTTAGTCTTTTATCAGTTCTTTAAATTCTTTATCAAATCATTGCTGCCAACCAAGGTGACAATAGACAGAATAAGCCCTGCTTGAAAGATTGCCAATAAAATTGTTTAGCTGAGTTTCAGGCCCCTCAGGGGAGCATAGAGAAACAAACAGGGCTGAAGGGAATTCATTTCTAAGACTGGTATGTCATTCCTGAATCTAAACACAGTGATGGATGGAAGATATCGCAGAAGGATGGATAATAGTCCTGTCCTAGATGATATCTGTAGCCATGGTAAGAGGTGGGTCAGAAGACTCAAGCTGAGGGAAAGAGAGTATCAAGGGGAAAGTGTGGTCTTCCGGAAAGGTGAGACCAAGGCAGAAAGGAGTATCATCAGTAGGTCTTGAAGACCAGATGTGTAAGAATCATAGGGTTGAGATCTTGTAGGCTTTCCCCCATCCACTTTGGCAGGTTCATTGCTGTCATCCTTGTCCAGCTCATGTTTTGCAGTTGGGTCAATATTTTTTTTAATTTTTTGAGATAGAATTTTATAATACTCAAATTGGCCACAATATCATATATAGCTGAGGAGAGCCTGGAACTCTTAATTCTTCAGCCACCACAAGTGCTGGTATATGGATATGACCACTTCATTCAACTTACTTAATACATCCTTTGCTTTGGGGATTTGAGTTTTGTGGGGGGTTTGGTTTTTGCTTGTTTGGTTAGTTGGTTGATTGGTTGTTTGTTTGTTTGGTTGGTTGGTTGGTTGGTTTTGTTTTTGGTTTTGTTTTTTGTTTTTGGTTGGTTGGTTGGGGTTTTTTGTTGTTGTTGTTGTTTGTTTGTTTTTGAGACAGTTTCTTAAACTATACCCCAGGCTGAACTAGAACTACGTAGCCCAATTTGACCTTAAACTCACAGTGATGCATCCATATTTCATCATGACTACTGGGAATACAGGTATAAGCCACCACACATGGCTTTTGGCTCATTAGATTTTTTTTTTCTAAGACAGGTTTTTATGCAGTATTAAAAGCTGGCTTAAAACTCACTCCTGAGCCTAGCCTGGGCTCATAATTGTATCAGCCCTCCTGCCTCAGCCTCCCAAGTGTTAGGATTGCTAAAGTAAGCTACTACACTAAGTGTACTTACTAGATTACCAACTGCATTTCACCAAACTTTATTAAACAGCAACATTTCCAGTTCTTTAAAATAACCTACTGGGCTGTGAAGAGTCCTTGACAGTGAATCAGTCTGGCACTGGTTTCATTCCTGTCCCTCTTCATCTCTGCATCCTTAAGCAGGTCATCTCCCTTCCTAGATCTCAATCTGTCCATCCAGAAGGATTAGGGGTAGGGGAAGATCAATGCATGAGAATCCAGAACCCAGCCGTTTTCTCATGAGATGTGAAGTCCAGCCTTCTTTCCATTCAGCTTATTCTAACACAGAGCAGTTCATTGTTGTCATGGCTGCTTGCTAATGACACTCTATCCCACAGTCTCTAGACTGTATTATGAATCATTGCTTATAAAGCACTAGGTGTCATTGTTTAGAGGAAGAAAATAGTTCACAGGAAAAAACTGATTCCATCATCTTGATATGCTTTTATATCTAAGTGTCTAAAGTTGGCATTCTGTCTGCACCCACTTTATAATCAAAGAAGTGCCACAGAGCTGCACACTGCCTCACTGACATTCAGGGACAATTGGCCTTAAAGGTAAATGTATTCCTTTCAAATCCCAGTCTTCATTCTAGCTGGAGAGTGGCTTCGACATTCAGCTGGCAACAATAAAAATGCCAGCAGCTCAGGATCCCCATAGTTGTCCCTCTCTCTGTGCCCACTACAGACGAAAATCTGCACAAACACAGCCACCTCCAAACATGACTCATTTCCTTCCAGGAAGGGACCTGACATTTTCTGCAGCCCCTGCCCTACTGGGCATTCAGTTAGGACCTTAAAAGACCCTGTTACATGTAACTCTATGGCTCTAAGCTGAGCTCATGGCTAAGTACGTAAAACATCTAAGACATTGGTCTTAGTCCTTGACCTCGGTCTTTGCAGACTGATAAGAAATTTGGACTAAGAACAGTGGCACCAGCTATAATCCCTACACTTGGGCAGGGAGGGCAGGAGTTCAAGGTACTTTTAATAGTGAGTTCCAAAAGAGTCTGGGCAGCATGAGACTTTGAAAATTTTTTTTAAAAGAATGAGTCAATAATTAGGTTTAATCCACCATTAGGGTCTCAGTCTATCTGATTTTCAAATATCCAAGTAATCTCTTCCCAAACAAGTCATTTTCCTGACTCTTTCTTGGGGCTATGATGCCTAGCTTGTGTGGTTTATGGTTTCCAGAAGTTTGATGATAGTGGAGATGGCAGATCAACCATGCTAACAGCAAATGAGGTACATGGATGTACACTGGAAATTCAACAATCAAAAGGTAGATCTAAATCCCATCTTACCAGGGCTTTTATCCTTCCAAAGCTACAGGACCATTTTACTAGCCCTGTTCTCTTTAGATGTTTATTAAATATCCTTTACAAAAGCTTCATTCTTGCTTCTCAACTCAGTCCTACACAAAGAATCTGATTCCATAGAATAAATAAATAAACAAATAAATAAATAAATAAATAAATAGACAAACAAGGAATAATATCACTCCACATACACACAGTTTACTTTTGCATAGTTGAGACCAAACATCTGACAGAAAGAGATGAATTATTTATTTTGGCTCATATTTTCAGAAATATCAGTCATAATGGTAAAAGCAGCATGAGGGAGCACAGAAAAATGTGTATTAGAGAAGCCATGAAGTAGAGACTGGGGATATAGGGAGGATCTGGGGCAAGGCATACTCCAAGGGCCTGATAACCTGCTTTCCACTGTTGTGTTTTATCCCAGCAATAGAAAAGTAACTAATATACAAATATTCTGCCTATTCATTGCCAGGAACTCAATTAAAGCCTTCCTTAGGACCTAGTAATCATCTTTCTAGAATTTAATGAACACAGCGGAGGTGAGGGGTGCTGCTTCTCCTTCCCAGTGCCTGCTGGAAGGAGACTAACATAAACACCAATCTGGATCACAGGCACAAAACCACCCACTTTGATAAAGACTGGAGATGCTCCTGTAAGCCAGCTAGCTTACTGATGATCATACAGGTATCTGGCCCATTTGGGATGAATGTGGCTGATGAATGGGGTGACACATCCTCTATCTTAGTACTGATTAACACTTCCTGAGACACATATGCATGCTGACTTCAACCATATAGACTGGCTACCTAAGACTGAAGTTGTTGTGATTCTCCAGCCTTCTACCAGGCTGTGGTATACACCGTATCCTGAATCGGCATTCAGATGATAATCAGATTGTTTCCTTTTCTTTGCAGAGAGGTTTCTTAGGTTGGAAGTAGACATTGATTTGCTTTTGAATATAATTATAAATTAATATAATAATTAATTTGGAAACCATGGTACCATTTTATTTGTGTTTCCATTATTTAGCATCTGCCTTTGTGCTTTGTCCTTTGTAAGTCAAAGCTGCTGAATCTCATCAGGAGGTCTGCAAGCTATGGAGAGGAGGGTGTGAACTCACCCAGCAAATAAGCCTTTGCTCCTTTCATATGAGGCCCAGCTGTGTCCTGCCTAGAAACTCTCCCCCAAGATGCATGGCAAATTCTCTTTAATCCCTCAATGCAACTAAAATACACCTCCTAAGGAGGTATCACAGCTTACCTCTTGTCACACTGACACTGGTTTCTTTAAATTCCTCTACTCTCCTCCAGACATTTGTCCTGCTTGTTATTAAGCCCAATAATCTAAGCACCACAAGGACCACCATCAGTAATGTGTATTAAATGCTTCCTACATGCTGGGCTTTAAAAATGTTCTTAAGACATTGTTCACTGTTTAGATTTTACAAGTAGAGTTATAATCACAGTTTGGGTTACTAAACCCAAACCAGTCAGTCAGCATCTTTAAATAACAAACAAAAGATTTAGAGAAGCTAACAAAATGTCCGATTAATGTAATTAGTAAGTCAATTCGTTCAGGTAACAGAAGGCAGGGGAGTTTGGAGAGGTACCAGCTTCCAGAGTTAAGCCTATGTCTGCCAATTTAAGAGCCTCCAGTCACACTATCTTCTCTGTGTGCTCCCATCAAAAGAATGGCCTACATATGAGTTCTCCCTGTACTACTTGACTTGGAAAGATGACATTAAAGGGAACATGTAGTGATAGTCCCTAGAACTGAGCACACGTGAGTGGAAGATGTGCCAGTTTATAAAGACAGCATGAAGCAAATGGCCCTGGTGACCTCTGAAGGATGAGGTTCTGGGATACTAGTTGTCAAAAGAAATAGCAATATTACCTCAGAAATAACTAGAACTTTTCAGAGTGCATATCTCCTCTCTGGGGTATCACTAGATCCACTTTAGGGCCCCATTAGACCCGTGACCTCTTTGAGGATGTGAACTGAGCAGGAAAAATGAATCCTTTTCAGCGGCAACTGTCAAACCATCATCATTACCAAGCAAGAGAAGTTTTTACAGCTAAATGCAGAAACATGTGTTCCCAGGGTTATCACCATGACTGCTATCTTTTTCTCTGTTCTACCTCTACAAGGTTGCCAAACATCACAGCACACAGTCTCTGGGCCCTGCTCCTGTAGTTTCTAAAACCAGGACGGAGCCCTGAAGCTATCCATGGTGCTAAGCTCCGCAGCCCCACGCCCACCTTCTGCAGATAGCCTCTACCTAGAAGCATGCAGGATGAATCACAGGAAATACTTGCCAGATATTGAGTCACAGCTACAAACCAAGGAGCTAGGCCTTGGCAATGCAGTGAGAACAGAGAACACTTTCCCTCACAGGATCATGTTCAGCACTATAAGATGCCGTATCTTTTAGGTGGCAGCCTCACACTTAGAACACTGCTATTGTGGGGGCTGTCCATGAGGCCCAAAGACTTTTCAAGATCACCACCAGATGTCTACTGAAGGAACAAGAGTCCTAACTTTCCAACACAGCACTAAGTTCTGATCTTTTTCTGGTCATAGCTCTTTCAAAATATTGTTTTTTTAAAAAAAAAATTCTCCCTTGGAGTGAATAATAAAATAACAGGAATGGACACACCACCCCAAAACGTTAGTGCTTTCTTTTAGGTAGAGATGACAAAGAAAATTGTCTGTTTCCAGTGCTGGAAATGCACTGGCTTGATTGGTTCACTTTTGTTTCTCTAGATAAAGGTTCCTTTTTGTCAGAGGCTAAGCCTGGCAGTCAGCACAATGGCAGCAAAGATCAACAAAGAAACAGCTGAGGTAACTTCTTGGAGCTCTCCAGGGGACTGCATGAGCCTTCCCTGCAGAATCAGAGAGGGAGCCTCATCTGCATGCATTGAGCAGTAGCCCATTCAGTGATACAACTTTCTTGATACTGTTCAATGTCAAACTGCCCTTGGCAAAATCTCCAGGTCTGTGTCCAATGAAAACAAATAATGTCAGTTTTTGAAGCCAAATTTTTTAACTGCATCAAAACTATCTAAATCTTGACCAAGTATATGTATGGATCATAAATGACAGGCATTTGAACCTGCCTGGCAGGGTCTAAGAGGCCTAGATAGTTCTCTTCATGACCCATCCTCTGATTATGGTCAGACCACCTACGTTTATCTTGTTTGATCTATTGCTTTGTGACTGGAATAATACGTGGCTCTGGGAGTTCTGTATGTTGATGTAGAGGACCTGGGCTCAGCTTACAGTACTTATATGACAGCTTACAACTGTCTGTAACTCTAGGTCCAGTGACCTCTTCTAGGCTCTACAGATGCTTCATACATGTGGCGTACATACTTACATTCAGACAAAATACTTACATACAAAAACATAAATCTAAAATAAGTCAATACCTTAAGGTATGGCTCTGAGGCATAGCAACCATTCACCTTTGAAATTATTGTCTCACATTTATTCATTTATTTATTTTGAGGGGGTCACACTACAGTGAATGAATATATAGTGTTCAGGATATGACTTTCAGGAGTCAGGAGTCTCCTTCTACCATACGGGTTCCAAGGATCAAACTCAGGACCTCAAGTTTGGCAGCAAGCACTTTTACCCACAGAAGCCATCTCACCAGTCCAAGGAATTTGTTAAAAATAAAATCAGTACCCAAGATTAAAGCACACCCCCAAGCAATATTATTCTAAAAATCTAAAATCAATTGAGAGAGTCCTAAATAAAGAGAATTTTAAAATGCAACCAGAGAGGGCTTCAGACCACCTGGGACTAGCAGAAAGGGTGTGAGAACAGTCAGTTATGTATGGGTAGGTCTTGCCTTTGTTTAAATTTTGGGATTTTGCTGTTGTTGTTTGGATTTTTGTTTTTTTTCTGTTTTGTTTTGTTTTGGATTCCTTTTGGTCTACCATATTCATTTCTAGTTTCCCAGTGGTATTGCATTAAAATATATTTCCTATCTTCATTACTGAGGTTTCTGGCTACCTCTAAGAGTTTATATGCAGCATCTTTCTGGCCCTTCCACAGGCTGTGACCCTAGGGGATGAAAGAACAATACACATACTGAGAGTCTGTAAGTTACCAAGTACTGATAACAGCATTCTACCTTCAGTTGTCATGGTGACACTCCTCAGTTTATTAAAAGAGAAAAACAAAGAAGTTAAGAAATTCTCCTAAGCTCATAAGCAGAGAATCTATGCCCATGCCTTTCTCCTGACATCAAATCCCTATGATCCACACTATTAGAAGAGTGACACTTGATCCAGATAGGACACAGGAAGAGATACAAAAAACAACCCTCCCTCACTAATAACACAGAGGCCACAGAGACCAGAGAAGACTCACTACCAAGCATCAAGGAGGACAACAGTGGGAAATAAGTCTACCTATCATGATCCAACCCGGCTCTGTGTATTCTCTTCTTATAGCTGAATGCTACAACAACAGCCTGTGGCTATAGGCCAGTAACATTTGTTCCAACAGGCAGAGAGCATTACCCTGCCTGTTCTTTGATTGAGATTATGCTTCTTCTCTCCTCTCCGGTGGCCTCTCCCCATCCCTGTGGCTTTGCATAGCTAACTTTAAATGTGTGCCTTGCATTCCCATGAGGGTAGCAGAGCTCACTCACATTTATGAAGCACTTGGCTCGCTGCTTTTTAATCGATCACCAGTTATTTTATGCATCTTATAATTCAGTTTTAGCGCTCCTCAGGAAACTGTTTTATTCTCTGCAGTGAAGTTGAAGTATCTGATACCAGATTCATTATTCTCTAGTAAGTTCCACACATATCAGTGCCATTGATAGTCATACTGTACATACCACATATTTGCAGACGGGAAACTGAGGCTTGCAGGGTGTACATAGCTTTCTAGGTCACTAGAAAGTCAGAGACACAACCTGGAGCCAGACTAGATATTAAGGCTATCGGACAGTACTTGCCTCAAACTTAGATGAAACAATGAACTAGGAGAATATTCAGTGTTTACTGAGATTCACTGACCTGTGGTCCAGCTACTCCAGGAGGCCCAGGGAGGCCTGGGGGCCCGGTATCTCCCTGTAGCAGAGACAAAAAGGATGTAAAAATTAAGAAAATAATAATTCTGAGGAAAAGGTCAAGTTGAAATTGCACCAGGCATAAGCCTTATAAGGTAGCCAGATTCTTCCTCACATGTGGGCAAGCATGCTATCAAATGTGGCCATGAAATCATAGATCTAACTACCACTAATATGTCTAGCTAGTAATGATGTGGTATCCAGTTACCAAGGTGGGCCAATACTCACTCCTTCCCACATTCACGTAGCTGATCTGTGACTAGTAGAAGATGGTGGGAATTAACAGTGTACTGCTTTTGCAATGAGAGTGAACAATGTCTAGCTCCCACCTTGTACTGCATCTTCCACCTTTGCACCTTGTCCAATTCTTCATCCTAGGAAACCCAGCTTCATAGTCTCCACTTCACTGGAAAGGACAGCTCTATTGCACATTCATGTGGGAAGAGGGACTGGGACCGTGTGAAGCTCAGCACTAAACTGAAAGCCATGGAAAGACCTTGACTGGTTGTCACACAAAAGTTAAAGGAATTATAACTCAGGCCTTGAGGGCCACTATGGGGGAGACATGATCCAAAACTAAGTATTAGCCATATACATCTATTGTTTTCAACACTAAAAAATATCCAGTGCACTCAGGGTTGAACATTCCTCCAGACTGATGAAGTTGGAGAGTCTCCCTGTGTGTGCCCATGTGCTTTATATGTACACATACATGCATCATTAAACATGTTAAGCACTTTGTGATGGTTGATCTTGCTTTATAACACATAGTTTGGTAGTTATCCAACTCTGAAGAGGGGCTTCCCAGATGGCAGGATGGGGATCACTGATGCCCACCAGCTCCTGCCAGGGGGAAGAAAGCAGAGTGGGCCTTTAGAATGGCTTGAGTTCCAATGCTGTTGCATTATTTTTCAGTTTGGACCACTTCAGGGAAACATCTGGTGATTGAGGCACAGAGAGAAAATAAAGACTATATTTCATATCATATTTATATGGAACAAATTTATAAATATATTATCAGTTAGGAACTTGACTCTTTTTTGATAAAAAGTGAAGAAACCCTCCTCTAACCCATTTCCTGAGCAGTTATTTTGCATATTAAAATGTATACAAATCCTTTTCAATGCTAAATGGGGTTTTTGGTAGACTTATAACCTATGAGTGTCGTTCTCAAGGGTCATCTCCTGAATACAATCAGCAAGGCAATGGCTCTAACTCCTTCTAATTGCTGTAGAATGTTAACACAATCCATGCTTCTGGTTGCATAGCTTCCTCCTATACCACAGGGGAATTTCTCTCTCTCAACTCTAGACAAAGCTAATCAGCTGAGCCAGTATTACAGTTACCAGGTGAATATAAGGCAGGTATGTATGATAAATGGTTCTGTTAAGTCCTCTTATTAAAGTGCTTACTGTGGTTTATCTTGAGAAAATGCTTACAGTGGGTGTTTGGCTCACTTGGTTATAAGAAGTGGGAATTCACTTTACCTTAGCAATCTCTTAGCATATAGCCTGCAGTGTGTAACACATTCTGGTGGATGTTTACTCAAATATCAAAACTGTTTTCCTTTTCCTGCATTTGTGGGAGTTTTCCATTGCTGTCATGAGATTTTGTTCTCAATTTTATCCTTCCACTCTGAACAAACTACCTAAGCACCATTCAAGGTCTACTGAGGCAACTAGAACAGACTAGATAGCTCAAAGTCAGATGGATGGAATGAAAGAAGACAGTGGGAATTAACTGCATGAACTCCATGAGAACCAGAACACAGGCTTTTTATTTTGGGTCTCTCCAGTGCCTACATATCGACCAACACATAATTTTGTGGAGTAGGGGGATAATATAATGCCCCACTATGTATCTGGGCTGGAACTTATAACATTGTCTAGAATGGTTTCAAACTGTGATCCTCTTCTTCTGTCTCACAAACACTGAAGTTCTGATGTTTGCCACTGGGTCTGTGAACACACTTAAAGGTGTCTCAAAATTAGGTAGTCACAGAGTGAATATATGGGTAAATGAGTGGGAGTGGCAGTTTATAGTCTACATTAGAAGAATACATTTGGATTTTACCCTGAAGGAAGGAATCTTTACATATCCACTGCTAATAGTTGGTTTATGGGGTAACCCTAATTGGAGATGTCATCAGATGTACACCCTGAGATACATCAGGGTGTATGCAAACCCCAATGACCTTGGTATGTGTGAAGCTTGCCCTGCTACTAAGAAGGAAATGATTCAAGGGAAAGAGGAATCTCCAAAACAAAACCCAGCTGGCCAGAAGGACACAACTAAATTTAAATTGATTTATCACCTCTGATCTGGTTCTCTATAAAAATGCTTAAATAGAAGGGAGATCTGGAAGTCAGAGTCTGCTCAGAGTTCCCAGGGTTGCTGGCTCTGAAGAAAGCAGCTTCTGGGCAACTCCTGGGCTTTCTTTATGTGATAGGCAGAAAATGGGTCTGAAGAACTACAGTGGCCACTAGAACATTCTAGATATCTCAGAATCAGACATATGGAATGAAAGGAGGCAGTGGGAAAGAGCCTCAAAGATACATGAATTTTTCAACATCACCACACATTGGACTGGCACAGACAATATTGTCATAAAATGGCAAAGACCTGCAGATATCCAGTCTTCACTCCTTGTACTCCACTATGATCTAAACAGTCCCAAAGCCTGAATCCTCTAAAAGAAATGAAGGCCACACTGGATCTAGATAGAGGAATTTCTTCATTGGAGGAATGGAGCCTCAGCTCTCCCTCTCCTTACCTTTTTGCCTTCTGCCCCTTCTCTCCCTGGTTTTCCTGGAAGACCTTTGTCCCCTTTGAAACCTGGCAGACCTGGGAGGCCTGGGGGACCAGGAGGACAGTCGTTGCACACATCCTTAGAGAAGAAAAAAAGACTAAGTAAATAATTCAGCTATTTGCAAGGCAAAGTGGCCTTATGTCCCACCCCTCTGGGAGATACTTGGCTATAAATGCCAACAATGATGGAAAAACAAATTGATGGATTGTCATGGTCCAGGCACTCTTGTGTCTAAATGTATTTCAGCATAAATGAGTCTTGATCATTACCTAGTTTTTCTCTAAATCTAGCCAGAAACCTGGCTGGAAGTACGGCCTGAGAAAACGATGTCAAAATTCATGTAAAAATGCCCATGAGCATGAACAAAAATGTTAAGAGTGCACAGTGAAGGCAAACATTTAGTGTTACTAGAAATAGCATGTTCTGCCCTGAGGACAGAGTCAAACAAAGCCAGGAGGAAAAGTCTCTATGGTGTGCCAAGGAAAAGTGGCTCCCTAAGAAAGGACAACAAAGGAAGCCGCAGGCACCTAGCACAGCATGTCCTGACTGTGACACAAAGCCACATTGTGACCCTGCTTAGCCCTTTTCTTTTCCCAGGACAGGCATTTAATAAACGTTCCTATGAACTCAGCTTTGCTTTTTATCAAGACAGGTAAATGCGGTTCCTGGAGTAAGTTCAAAGTTTCACACTTGTCTGTGTCACCTCTTGACCTTGAACGTTCCCAGCATGCCAAGTATCAAGTAACCTGACTATACTCCAGCCTTATCCTGTTCCCCTCTCTTGGATCCCCTGCTCCTAAACTCTTCAATTTATTCTCTTCTTATAGTAAACTTAAATAAGATAACACAAAGAAAGAACTAAGAAGATAGTGAGACCAGGTAGACAATTCCCAGAATATTTAGCCACTGTTACTGGACCGTTATTCATTTTTTAAAAGACACTTGCAAAGCTTCTGGTCTGCCGGACACTGTGCTGAGAGCGCTAACTATATGAACCTAAAAATCAGTTGGTGTTAATCAACACTAAGTAAATATACTTGCTAAGGTCCAGTGAGTGCTCTGTATGGAAGGCCAAATAAAAGCATGTGACCACTCCATGGGTTCATAGTCAATGACCTGCAGTCTCAAGGGATTCTGCATTTACCTGGGTTGTCCTCTAATCTCAGAACGTAGTTTTTCTGTCATAAAAGCAAGTTCTCCTTTCTCTTGCTTCTCTCCTATGTAATCTTCAAATATACTTTACATATCTTCTACACTAAGCTTTCCTGATGTCATCTGGACAGTGACGGGCTCATCATGATCTCAGAGACTAGTCTCACTCATGGGTGGTCTGCTTGTAAGTTTATTCTTTCCCCACAAAGTAGAGAGAGTAAGAACAGCATTGATCTTTGCAGAGCCAGCCCACAGCAAATAGTCTTTCATAGTTCTGAGTTCAATAAATGAACCCAAAGACCCAACCAACTGTCTAATGATGAACCAATCAATAAACCACTTGATGTTTTTTATGTATCATCTCATCTTCTTTCAGCATGCTGTTTGATAAACTGAATATTTAGAAGGTAGTATAATTGCTGGAGTATATAAAGCAATGATGATGTAAAATGAAGGAAGAGACCCCCTGGTTCCTGGTTTCTTTCTTTTAAAATTAGAAGAGCAGAGATGCGCTAGGCTTTTTTATTATACTACATTTAAATGAGATGAAGAAATGGGCCATTGCAACAATGGATGGATGAACAGATGGATGGATGTAGGTAGACATGGATAAATGGATGTATGGGTAGGTGGACGACTGGAGAAATAGATGAGTGGATGGATGGATGGATGGATGGATGGATGGATGGATGGGTGGATGGATGGATGGGTGAATGATGTTTCAATAAATATGTGGATGAATGGATAGAGGGAGGGATAGATGAGAAAAAATGAAGCTAATTTGATGACAGTAAGAAACCAAAATGCTAAGACTTTTTCTGGACTTGGAAATACAAAATCTTTACCACTTTGTCTTGTTTCCAGCAAAGGTTTTCCCTAGTTGTAGTCTTACATAGTCTACTGTTCAAAGATGAAAGACCCATCCCCCTGAACTAGTCTGGAATATCAGTCAGCACAGGATGAGTCAAGCATCACCTAGTACTACTGATGTTCTCCTTGGCTGTTGACACCCTGGAACTCAGCTTCTCTAGATCCTACACCCCTTCTGTGGCTAAGTCATGTATTCTCTGAATTTCTAGAAACTAAACAAAGGGTCCTTTTCCCAGCCAGATGGTCATGACCAGGGCATACTGGCATGTAGCTTTGTATCTCTGGCATATGACTTTATAAGGCTTCTGCCCACTTACAATATGGGTTCATATTTATGAGTCTTGATCTCCTTGTTTGTAAAATGAGAACCTCAAGTCAAACAATTAGAAATAATGAATGGAAAATATTCAACATCTCATCAAGCACAGAATTAAAGCATAATAAAGTGTAGTTGCTATATATCACTATGTGGTTTGTTATTTTACAACCTAAACCTAATGGTTTGATCCATTGACAGACTCATCCATGACTCTTATATTTTTGGTTGTGAGCCTAGTCTTTAATGGCTGAGCCATCTCTCCAGCCCAATCCGTGACTCAATTATAGTAGAAAGTCAGTAATGGAACACTGCCCAAGAACTTGGGGGAGAAGTAGATAAAGTAAGATTTACTAAAAGGAGGCATTTCATGAAGACATTCTGAACTTGGCCTCCCAGGGAAAAGATCTAACTACAGAAGTCCATTTTACAAGGCTGGTTTCTACTGAGGCAATCTCCAAGCTGTCATGATGAGGTATGTGTTGTTCTAAAATGCTTAGGGACATGAGTTATTTTGGTAGTGAAAGACACCCTCATGGTTCCCAGTTATCTGGAATAGACTGTCAGACTTTAACCTAAAGCATCACAGTGGCTGTAGACTCAAGAATCAATGCAAAAGATGGCCAGCTCCACAGTTCCAGCCAAATCCAATAGGGCAGGCTATGGTCTAAAGGTTTCGAAGCACAGAGCACCAGCCCTGACCACAAGTGCTCGAGTTAGCACTATGCTTCTGCCTGCCTGAACGAACACAACTGCATTCTTTATAGCAGCTGAAGAATCAACATTGGCTCAATGCTTGTCTCAGTGCTGTGGCAATGGAGTGTGAGGTTAGACCCTCACAGTCTTATCCTTTCCTGCTATCACTGCCATACAGATTAGGATATCCTAAGGTTTAAATCCTAAAGGATAGGGGCTGTTACAAACCTGGGTCCTCACAGAGCCACCAAACTATGAAGAATTATCTAAATTAATAAAATCCTTTAATAAACAAGAGATTGAACCAATGAATAACTATTTCTTATCTCTTTGTGCAGAAAAAAAATCTATCTCTCCTGTCAATAAAAATCTATATTAGTCTACTCCTCATGGTTTAATAAAATTTGATTTTCCATTAAAACATCTCAATGAAGATTAAAAGCCTCAAGGTTATAAGATTTTTTCATGGGTTATTTGTTTTTTTTTTTTAATTTATCTCCCCACTGAGTTCATACGTTAATCAGAGACCTTCAGTTGTAATCCAGTGGGTTTTAAAATATAAGAAGTAGTGACCTATAGCCATGTAAAATACAGCATTGAGACAAAGGCTTGAAGTAGAGCCAGTCAAGGGTCCTCCACTCCCATCACCATCAGCACAGTGCTTCATTCTGAATACGAATCCAAGGCTGTTGTAGCCCTGCCCAGCTCTTCAGCAGTCAAGACTCAAGACCTTTAAGCAATGCACCTGGGCACCTCCACAATTCAACTTTCAGGTATGACTCTGGCCATACTCCTCTTTTTTCTTGTCCAGTTATGCTGGGTGCTTTGTATCTCTCAGAAAAAGAAAATATCCTTCTGGAAACCAGTTATGTCTCTATCAAGTCAGGACTGGGCTGGCTATAGGCTCAGCATCTGTCTTTATCTCCAAAAGCCTGTGAACCCCCATGAATCAGAAACCAACTGTTTGGTTCTGCCTCCAGCCATTTTCCAAACAGAAATACTTGTATATGCTGGCCAAGTACAGTCTGTGAACACTGGATTCTGTTTCCTAAATGATCTGTTCTATCCAGTGACTCTCTTTGTGTCTCTGGCTTCATATATACAGAACAGTAACATGAGCCATACCTACCTCATGGGATTGGAAATTGAACAGTGTTCATCAAGCATTTAAACATTACTCAATGGAAAACTTCTGTTCCATGCCTGCACTGTCTCATAAGGAAGCTCCTAAACACATAGGGTCTCTAAGAATTAGTGTGCCCAGTATGACCAAGGACCTGAACTTTAGTTGTACATAATTTTACGTAGATGTGTGTAGATACTGGAGAGATGGATCAGCAGTTTAAAGAACTGAATGCTCTTCCAAAGGATCCAATGTGATTCCCAGCATGTACATGGTAGCTCACAACCATCTATAACTCCACTTTCAGGGGATCCAATATCCTCTTCTGGACTCTGTCGGCACTTCATGTACATAGTACACATTCATATATGCAGGCAAAATACAAATACCCATAAAACAAATCATTGATTCATGTTATCGGTGGCTACCATGTTGAATCATGTGGATTTAACAGGCACTGGTTACACAGTGAATTCATAACAGATGTTGTTGCTGCTGTTCTTAATACTATTGAATATTTGTTCAGGAAGGGGAAAGGTTTTGTGGCTCTGTAATCCCCAATCACCATTTTTAACACATGCACTTTTACCTTTACTAAGAGATTTATGTCCTCTGGAGACAGCAGTGAAGAAGGGCCCTGTCGAAGTAAAAATAAGTAAGTGCAGACACACATGCATGCATATAGTATCTTTCATGCATCTTCAGAGAGTGAATAGTCTTCAGAGTATAAGCTGTTTGAGTATTTGAATACTCATGGGATACAAGCAGGTCTATCAGAGTCCTAAGCCTGTTAACCACCAATGGAGACTATGCCAGAGAAGTAGCCATTTATGCTGTCCAGCCTTGGACATGTCTAAAGGACTGCAGGCTTTCCTATCCCCAGTCTTCCCATGTTGCCCCCTCGTATTCTCCCTCCCTGCCCTTAACAAACTATAATAGATTGTACAGATATTATGGGGAAACAAAATGACAAACTGCCTACAGTTTACCTGTCACAAATCTTCCAAATGGCCAATAGCTGTTGCTGTTATTCATAGCCTACTATGATTGTAAACCAGTGTCTTCGGCCATCATGTGTGAAAGAACATTTTAAATAACATACTATACTCTGGGATGAAAGTCTTTGGTTCTGAAAAGGGGAAATGAGACATGTCTGTGTGTAAGACGCTATAGCCACTGGACTCACAAACCCACTGAGTTGGAACGTGCCCTATGATGCCTGGAGCCAACCTGCATCACAGGAGAGTAGTAGAATCCAGAATGCAGTGGGCTCAAGGAACACTTGGAGAAAAGGAAAAGGAAAGACAACTTACAGGGGAGTGGTACCCTTAAATATTTATTCATGACTGGGAATCTCTGCTGTAAGCTGAAGCTTGTGCAGTGGAGAGGAACACAATAGGACAACTTCTCACAGGCAGAGCATGGACTCCACCCCACATCATGGGGATATTGGGCCAACATCAGTCTATAGTAATGACCCTTGAAGAGAGTAATACCAAGACAATTTTTCTATAAATTTCCATTTTCCTTAGCTTGGAGGCTTCATCTCATCCTGTAATTGACAAGCCATCTGAGTGTCTTTGAGAAGTTAATTGCTGGTGGCTACAGAAGATTTATGTTGTTTCCTGTGCTTAAAAGTTCAACAATTCAATCAACTCCCTGAGAAATAAATTGTGAGGTTTCTGTGAAACACTGGGGCTAAAATACCCCAGATTTGGGGGTAGTGGAGTGACTAACATAGCAAGGAGAACCCATTTAGCATGCAGCTGCTAATGGTCTATCAGAATGACATAGTCGCTTGCTCCCAGTTGTCAGCATGAGATACTCTGGAGAAAAATCTGACCTTTCTAATAGAAATTTATTAACCTTTTAGTTTAAAAGAGGGAATTATTTTAGTTGAGATTGTCTATGTTTTCCTGAGAAGGTCATTTGAGTTGGGCAGGGGGTGGGATGGTCTAAACAGTTTCCAGTGGGACACTGTTAGACAGTTAGCATCTTACTCTATGTGATATCTTATACTGTTGTTTGTGCCTTTAATATCTGGCCTGATCCCTTTGAGTGTGTTGGGCATTATTCACAGAGGCACAGAGGAAAGGGGGTGAGTACAGACAACAGCTTTGAGATAATTTCATCAAGGTGTTGCTCATATCAGTTTTTCTGTAACCCTCATGAAAGGTCTGGAGAAAGTCATTTTGGTTTTGTATGAAAGTGGTAACCTTAGGGCAGGGGACATAAGATACAGAGCCAGGTGTCATGAATGCTTTTCAGCAGTTGGCCACATGCTAGAGATTAGGCCCAATGACACTAGGTAACACATGGTGGAATGTATTATAACAAGGAGGACGCAACCTATACCCACCTAGAGTCTCCTTACTCGTGTCTAGCTTCTGCTGATGATAACATTTATTAGAACTTATAGGGAAGCCATACTACCAGTGATTGACAGCGAGGTGCAGAGGTCAGGCCCTGCCTGAAGATAAGACAGTTCTACAGGCCACTCACTGTACAACTCCATGTGGGATGGGGCTAGTTGGAAAAAGATAGAGCTCTCTGTGATGCTCCTATGATGACCATCTGTGAGACACAACTGCCTACACCATCTGTTGTATTCTGAAATTTTATCCTTGCAAGGTGGTGTCAAGGTCTAGCATGGGGCAAATGTAATTTATCCTTTTAATGCCTCTGGCCTGAGTCTTGCTCTTCTACCTGTTTCGCTATGGTCTTGCCCTTCAATGATGACATAGCTCACAAAAAGCTTCATTGGCTGTCATATAGCTGGGTCCATGATGGAAAAGTAGTTATTTTCACATTTCCAATGTAACTTACACTCATCCTTCTGGAAGTCTTCAGTGAAAAGTGTCATAGCCCCAGAGACAGAACAAGATCCCACTCTTGCTGTGCTCTCTGCTGAGACTACCAGCTCTAACAAGAACGGGAGGGTTGCATGAGTCTACAATACTCTCTGTGCCTTAGGAACTTGCCTGAAGCCATGCTGGCAAAGAGGACAAGCAACCCCTCAGACTCATCATGAGATGATGAAGCTTCTGTCCAGCTGAGCAACTTGATTCCAACAGTGGACTGTGGGATGAGTCTCCAGGCCTGAGACTCCTGCCTGATGGGAGACTCTCCTGAACCTTGCTTAGCATCTTCTAATAATGAACTGTTCCCTCATGAAGAGGCCCTTTCCACCCCCAGACATGCTTAGCCTCACATGTTCTTCCTTAAAGAGGCTGAAAATGACCTGGTCACCTGGCTAAACCTTTGGTACCTCTGTCCTACCACTACCAATTCAGGATGTGTTCCAGAAGATGGAGTTATTGTACCTCAGAGATACCTGTTGTATCTTCAGCTGGCTTGTGACCAAGCTAAGGACCTGCTAGTACCTCCTTAAACTCTTAGAGAATCCGTCTCCCATTCTCATATGAACCAAAATAACTACTTCTGGCTGTCTAAATGGTGGCAGCACTCAAGCCAGTCAAAAGATGGATAATGAATAAGTTGGAAATTTTCAATGGACACCACTATTGTCCTGTTTCCACACGAGTTCCACATTCTGTCTTGTATCTTGTTTCATTGTATCTCAGGGCTATCCTCCCCTGCTGGTCCATGGCTGAACTGGACCAAAGGGAGGTCCTGTCAGGGGCTTGGAAGGTAAGTAGATGTGTACATGCCTTGAGCCAGGCTTTATAGCAGTGGCTTCAAATCCACAGCTATCCTCCCACCACTCCAGCCAGCATCTGGCTCTGCAAACAAGAAGACATGCTCCACACCACGGCATATCCTTGGTTGCACTGCACCCCAAATGACTTCCCTCTGCCCAGTTGGTCCCCTCGTTAAAGCCTCTTGAACTGTCTTAATTGCACTTTATTTCTCGCTGGCACCCTGACTGACAGTCAGCATTCATCCAGACCCGGCAGGTGACATACTGGTTTTCCAGGAGGACCTCTTTCTCCTGGGTTTCCTGGTGCACCCTAAGAGAGAGAAGAAAGAAAGTCATCACTGTGGTGACCAGGCCCTCTCTATCTGTGCAATACATCCCTCCATCCATCGCCCTCTGACTCAGCCAACTGTGACTTGGCTGCACTCAACTGCAATTCACACAACTCTGAAGATGGGACCTAGTTGAGCTTTCCAAGGGACAGTGGTAAGTGTGTAGGGCAAAGGAAACCGTTCTATAAATCTATTCCAGAACCTCAAACTACAACGACCTTGTGTACATTGTGGGCATGCAAACACACATCCACATGCAAATCCGTCTTGATTTTTTATTCCAAATATGAGGGGTATAAGTAGCTTTGTGAAGAAAGTGCTTTCATTAATGACTGGATACAAAAATATAAGAATGACAGGGGAACAGGTAAACCTGCATGTTGGGAAACAAGAACTAAAGGAGCATCCTTTCTGAAATAGAACCCAGTGAAGGGAAGAGGGTTGTACTTTCTCTGTTTAATGGGGACCAAAAAAGCATAGGCAGGAGATATACAGTCAGCACTGCTGCTTACTGAAGCATTTTTGCCCAATAAAAACTCAGAGCTACCATTTATTCATTTTGCCAGTGAGTGTGGATAGAATGTTTCTGGTGCCTGACATGCTGCTGAGTACCAGAGACCTACAGATCCTGAACTCTGGGATCTTGGACCAAAGACTAGGAGATGAAGACCAACGATGTCTGCCATCAGCATCATAAATAGGTCTCAGCTGAGCCTGTGTAATTCCCTTGAGGAGAAGGGGACAGGGCAGGTCCAGGAAGAAGTCCATGGACAAATGTGAATCATTCAAAAAGTCACAATTGACAGAAAATTAAAAATACATAAATACTCTGGGGCTCCACAGAGACATGTCGGAGCACGGATGCTGGCCACTTGGACAAGGGAGGTTAGGAGATGGTTAGATGAGCTCACATGGGATGACTTGAAGCACTGACTAACCCCATTGCGCTTCTCTTTACTTACGTCCTGGCCAGCTGGTCCCTGGGGGCCGGGGAATCCAGGTAAGCCTCGAGATCCCTGATAAAAAGAAAGACAGGCTCCAACTGTGAAAAGACAGGTCTCACTTTTGTCTGGATATAGCTGGCTATGACTATACAAATGATAAACTATGCAGAGAGACTGCTGGTGTGGTCATCATAATGAAATCTAGAATCCCCTCAGAGCTAGGTCTCTGGACATGCCTGTGGGGATTATCACAGTTCTGTTAACCAATGAGAGAAGACCCATCTTAAACATGGTCTGAGACTCTTGAGCTGTAGCAAATGGAGAAGGTGAGCATAGTGAGTGCTTAGCTTGCATTCATCCCTGTCTCCTATCTGTAGATGAGATGCAAGCACCTGCTTCAGGCTCCTGCTGCCTTGTCTTCCCTGCTACAACAGACTGAACCTTGCACAGAACTAAATTAGGAAAAGGGACTTTTTCCTTATGGTGCTTTTGTCAGAGCATGCTATCACTTGAACAGAAATTTGACAATAATGCATGTGTTAAAAGCACCGTGCTCAAACCTTACTGAGCAGGTTGAGCTCTGTGGAAACTTGTGCTGGGTACACAGATACAAGGCTCAGAAAAAACTTCCATAGGAGCCTGACACAAACCTCACACATTAGCCCCTTGTGGCCCCTTACTGGAGTGGGAGGCACAGGTCCTATGGAGAACCAGGCCTGAGCACCAATCCAGAATGTCTTCCTATACACCATGAGTTGTGCAGCCAGCCCTGTGAACTGCTTAATCGGTTAAACAACTTTCCTTGCACAAGATTCAACAAAATGCTCAGCTCATGCACGGCACTGATCACTTTCTTAAGATCACTCCCATTATGGTGACAATTTTTTTAGGTGACATCAGGTAATAGATCTCATTTTTTTAGACTTATAAGTAGAGAATGAGCTCTTCCCAGTACATTGGCTATCTGCTCTGCAGGAACTGAAATGTCCTCCTTGGGGTTTTTGCAGATCTCTCCTCAAACCTACCCTTCATTCAGAGTCCCATCTCCCTCAGCCCTACTCAGCATAACTTGCTGTGGGATCCCATGGCCATAAACCTCAATTGTTCCCCAAGCCTTAGTTTCCTCATATAGCAAAGCATCCACAAGACTTCCTACCCTGCTTAATCAGAAAATAAAAATGAATATCAATTTAAAATACATGCCCAGAGCCAAAGGCTGGGCATGATTCCAGCTGTTGATATGTAGCTCCTCTGCTCATGAGGTGACTTAAAAGCAGAAGATGCACCAGCACACATACAGTGAATGCTTGAAAATTGCTAGAAATGGTGGCTGTTCCTGAGAACAAACATATCTCTCCTGTTGTCTTAGTGTAAAATGAGCCCATGATAGCTCATGGCTGTTGCTGTCACCAGGTTACAAGTCAAGAAAAATCCCCTCATGTGTTCCTGGCTCTGTGACTGGGGAAAACCAGAATTCAAAACCAGTTTTGACTTGGCCATTTGATTAAATTCACTAAATTGAGGTTCCACTTCTATAATGGAGTGATGCTAACAGGCAAAGCCAGTCTCAGTGTGCCTGACAGTAAAACAGTTCTGTTGGATTAACTGAACCCGCCACTTCCTTCCTTCTCAATGTTCCCATAAGCTCACGCTCATATTTTGGAGAGTCTGTCTAGTGTGAGGAATTTCTAGTGACTTTTGATTGCCTCTGATTTAAAATTGTGTTAAGAGTCCTCCATCTAAAGCATACCATACCGGGGGTCCTTTATCTCCTGGTCGTCCCGAGGGGCCCTAAGAATAAAATAAACAAATTAACAAACCAAATAGAAATGCTCTTCTCATTGTTTAAACATGCTTTTGTCAGTCTTAAAGACCTAAAACAGAAATCCAGAGCCTCATGTAGCCCAAACTGGCCTCAATACTACATAGCTAAGGATAACCTTGAACTCTTGATTCCATTGCCTCCACTTCCCAAGTTCTGGGACTATAAACATGCTCCACCAAGCTCTGTTTTGTAAAGTGTATTGCTATTATAGATCCTCTCCTGAAAAAGTGTTACACACTTGTTCCCACATGGTTCCTCAGTCCTGTTCCACCCCTTCCACACAGCTCTGGTGTGCCCAGGGTTTCCCATCTTTCAAACCCTGGAAAGGTACTAGTTCCTCCTGAATAGGCCAGAGTTTAAGTTATGAATGAGTAACTCTCAATTTTGCAAGAACCGATCAGCCTGTGCCATGAGCCTCTGCTACCAGACTGGTGTTTTCATACGGAAGGCTGACACATCTTTGTGCCTGGACTCACCTTGTCATACTTGGGAAAGCCTTGCACAGTGGAATTAATCATGATACTGTCTTCAGCTCACTACTCCCTGCATCTTGTAACAGTGCCCAGGAAAGCATGATAAGTATTCCCAAGAGGGAGAAGAATGTTCACACAAAGGCCAGGGTCCCTGCATTGTGATGAAGTACTCAGATCCCCTATGGTTTACGTCTCTGGGATGCCAGAGAGCAGATGAGCATCCTTACAAGTGCACAGTGGTGCACCAGAGGAAGCAGAGATCTAAGAAGATGACAGAGAAACAGAGCACTGAGGGCAGTAGGTCTGTCTGAGGTGGGGAGAAGGGTTCTCGGTTCACACACACACACACACACACACACACATACACACAAACCAACAACAAAACAAGATTGGAACATTTAACAGACCATAACAATACCCCATAAACATTTATGTGCTTTTTCCTTTTTTCTTTCTCTGGAAAAAGTATTACAGGCTTTGGATGACAGGTTTTCCACCACAACACTACACTCTGCTACTTCAGCAGATGGAATCTACAGACACAAGCATTTCCACTCTCTTTCTACACGCACTGTAGACCAGGATGCAGCCATCAATGAGCAAGCATTTTTCTATACACAAGTATTTCAGCTAATAAAAGCTGGCGGAATGTGAATGGCAACACTTAGCTATTGATGGGCTCTTATCATCCAATTCTCAAACTGTTACAGCATTCAGTAATGGCTGACTCCTTATCTATACGCAAGGAAGACCAGATAAAAACACAGAGGGGTATGAGCAGAAGGAGACTTTCCAATATTGCTCTCCATGCCAAGTGGGGTATCAGATACACACACACACACACACACACACACACACACACACACACTTACATACAACCTAACGTTAGCTCTAGCAGGATGCCTGCATACTGGGCATCTCTATCATCCTTTTGATATAGAGAAGCTAAAGCTGAAATACATTAAGTAACTTAGCTAAAGTGAAACAGGTAAAATCATGGGCTTGAAAGTCACTTTTGCTGTGCCTGGCTCTGAGGCCACCGATTCCCTAATCACAATGCATCATGCATCTGAATTTTCTTCTTCTCAGGTAGTTTCCAGTGGGGCAGTAATATATTATTTAAAGAAATGTAATGAAGGCAGCCTGCTCTTGGCACAAGGAATGTCGCTGTGCCATTTTTAGTGTGTTTTCAAATTAAATTCCAACTTTAAGACCTTTCACTTGGTCACTAAACCAGGTTCCAAATTATTTTCTTATGCAACTTTGATGGATAGGCTTTGTATTCAAAGATGTTATTTCAAATCTTAGCTTTATCAAATAATTAGCATTTTGGGCTTTAAGCAAATTCTTTCACCTCTCCAAACATTCTTTTTCAATTACAATACAAAGCTAAATGGTCACTTTCCCCTATGTTATTAGAAATCAAGAGTAGAAATACAGATTAGAAAAGCCACCTGATGTCTGCCTCATAAAAAGCATGCCCACAGCTATTCTACATACCTCTCAAGGCCTTTGTGGAATGGATGGAAATTAATGCAGAAACCCACAACCACAACTGGCAAAATTGCAAAGAATAAGTCAGTGGGATGCTCAGACACAATGGAAAACCTATGGCACACCCATCTATCCAAGCCTCATGGACCATAACAAAAGATGGGGGAGAAAGATTATAAGAGTGAAAGGTCAGGGAGAACCAGAGCAAAACAGTGTCTTCTGGGCATGACAGGACACTGTGCTCATGAACTCAGAGCAGCTACACTTCTCTGCATAAGATCAAGCCAGTGAGCACTCCCGCATGGAGGGAATAGAAAGCCATGTGCTCCACCAACTGAGAAACTGTGGGCAGTTGGTGGTTTCTGAGAGAGGAAGAGTGACTATTCTTCATGGGTGTGGCTCCTGGGAGTTTAATCTCACTCTAGTGGAGAGCTCCATACTTGAGTATATTGGCAGCACAACAGCTAGACTCAGTGGATTATGAAAAATACTAATAATTTTTAAGAAGGGATATAGATTTGAGATGGGCTGTGAGACAGATCTGGGAGGAGTTAGAGGGAAAAGTAGAGGATGAATATGATCAAAATATATTGTATACATGTGCTTTATTTAAAAAAAATCAATAAAAATATTTAAGTGTGTCGTGGAAGAGGATTGCATGGTGATTTCCTTCCTAGTTCTGAAGCCTATGTATCTCCTCATAAGGCTTTATAATGGTCCAGGAATGCACTTTCCTCAACACCTGTTCCCCAGATGATGATGCCATTGGAAAAGTTATAGAACACTATGGAGGTGACAGAAGTGGGTAGATGCTGTAAGAGTCCTGAGAGTTGTACCTGGGCTTGACTCCAGCCTAAACTACACTTCTACACTGTTGACATGACATTAACTAGATGTTTCTGCCTCTTGCTGCTTCAACTGTGAGTTAATCCCATAGATATGCATGAATAGCCATAATGAACTATATTTCCCACACTGTGAGCTTAGAAAAACAAATCATTCTTTGCATTGCCTTTGTTGGGTACCCCGTCACAGTGTTTAGAGACGTAACTAACACATAATCTGATATACAGGTCCAAAGTCATTTTAGTTAACACCCTGATTCATCCTCTGGTACCATTTTCTACCAAGAAAAAGTTATTACTGCTTAGTGATGATATAGTCAGAGATCTATATATATTATACATTATATACATCTATAAAATATATATATATATATATATATATATATATATATATATATATATATATATATATAATTACAAACCTAGACGTCTAAGTCATAGGCAAGTAAGGGAGTTACCAAAGGCTGCTAAGTCTGTATCAAAGGACTCAGGTTCAATTTGCATAGGCTCCTATACAAGTAAGCTAAAACAATTTGAGCAACAAAAAGATATGTTAAAACACCAAACAAATTTAAATCCTTGTGTTCGAGCATTCTTTAAAAGCATCCCAACAGAAGTCTAATGGGTCATCTCTGAAAGACATTAAGTGAAAGTATTCCCTGGGGAAGACACAAGAATTTCCCTTCATACCAGGTACATAAGCAGGGTAAGATGGGTTGTAGAGGAGGGAGCTCTCTATAGAGAAACAGTTCAACCAGTAAAGACAGAAGAATCTACTGACAGAACTATCACAGCACCAATTTGCAGCCCTTGATGTGTTAATTGATGGAGCTTTAGACATCAAACAGGTGTGAACATCACAGAAAGAGACCCACCAGACATCCTGTGTGCTTCCTGACATGCAAAGGGCCATTTGTGAAGTCTTGCCAAAAACATCAAACCTGAAGTCTGATCAAGCCTCTGGACTTGGAAACTAACTAATGAGGCCTATAAGGGTGACAGCGCTGGTTAAACTACTGAATTAGTGAATCCTGTTAGCAAACCTAAAACAACCCTATGGAACAAACAATAAGCCCAACTTCCTCTATAAACAAGTAGCAAAAAAAAAAAATGAAATGAGAAATCTACAAATTAGAAATTAGTCAAAGATTTTTTTTTTAACTGAGCAATTTGTTCACTTGGCTCTTGATTCAAAGAATAGAGAAATTTGCTGAACAGGGCACTGGTTTAACAATTAAAAGGTGAGTGACAGCAGTATATTTGACATTGTGTCTTCTGCGTGTGATGATGAAGTTGTACTAACACTTTGAATATTCTTATCTTTCATATAGTCTAAAACTATGTAGAGATAAGTTTATGTATTCCTGAGAATGATTCAAAATAAGAGGATCAAAAGATGATGAAAACATAGGCACCACTAACTTAAGAGATCTTAGTGGGTGACTGTTTTAGTGTTTGTGTTGGTTGCTGTAATGAAACACCATGACCAAAAGAAGCTTGCTGCTTATTGGCTTACTCCTCATGGCTTGCTCAGCCTTCTGTCTTAGAGCACCCTTAGGACACCCAGGACCACCAACCTAAGGGTGGCACCGCTCACAGTGAGCGTAACCCTCCCATATCAATCATCAAGAAAGAAAATTGTTACCACAGGCTTGCCCATGGGCCAATCTGGTGGGGAAATGGCATTTTCTCAACCGAGGTTCTCTCTTCCAAAATAACTCTAGTTTGGGTCAAGTTGACATAAAAAGGAGCCAGCATAGTAGCCATATGGCCACATGGGGTGAGGGAGATTCATTGCGCTATTCTTCCTACTGTTGGTAAATGTATCATTCTGTATCATAAGAGAGATGGGATGATAGAGAGAATGGGGAGGGGTATTAGTTCTCTTCTGTGAAAAGCCTGTCATTCTTTTTTCTTTTTTTGGTCTGGCATCTCTTCCACAAAGACATCCTGTTTCTCTTTTTTGTGAAATGTCTTGCTCTTATACTTTCTCGTCTGTCTCCCTCTGAGTAGCATCCCCATCTTTTCTTAGGCACATTTCAGTGGCTCTGGTATCTCTTAACCCTGATCTTAGTCTTCATCATGTGTCATGGGAGTGGCTTGCCTCATACAAGGACTATCATATATTAGTTCCAGGAGACACTGTTCTCTCTCCCTAGCATGTAAGACATCATAGGCACACAGAAACAAAATTTCTGGAAAATCACAATTTACTTACTTACTTTATATGCCTATAGCAAAAGCAAGAGACATGACCAAATTTTTGATGATGGGACCAGAGTACAACACAAGAGCAGAGAAAAATAGAAGCTGTATACCACATGGAGACCCTTGGGACTCTCTGTCTCATCAGTTTCCATTACCTGCATCTGTCAGTAACCACCAGTGTAGAAATGAGTGTATGCATTCCCATGTGTCTTCTTATTTGTGCATGTGTGCCTGTATGATATATATCTCTATGTCTGTGGCATGTACTCAAGTAAGATATGTTCTGACAAATGCATTGTTAGGCAATTTTGTCATTGTACATACATCATAAAGTGTCTTTTCAGAAACTAAGATGGTGATTGCATCACTGAACAAAACAGTCTTTGGGACTTTGTTATACATGTCGTCCTTCATTGGCTGAAATATCCTTATGCAGAGGAAGCACCAGGCAAATAAAGAGTGCCAGACTTTCTGCATAGAAGAGAACTAGAGACAAGGGGAATCAATTGAAACTGAGGTCTGGCCTGGAAGGACTCAATGTTTCCAAATAGATAAGAACTGTTTCACTATGATTCAGAAAAACAGCTTAAGTCTACACTCTGGAAAGAATACAGGGAAGAGAATAGTGACCCAGAGGTCAAGAAATAAAAGATGTAAGTTGACACTCAGGTGCAAAAGGAGATAAAAGCCAGAGCAAGCTGCATGTTGAAACACAGAAGTACCAGGTAGGTGCTTGGCAAGAACATGGGCTATTGAAGAAGCAATGACTACAGTAGCAGCAGCCAAGGCCTTTCTCTACCCAGAACCAAGAGTTCTTTCTTATGATGACTCTGGCTGTGTAAAACTAGAACTTAGCTCTCCTTAGCCAGGAGAGCTTAGGTCTCCAGCATGTCATGAAACAACCAGGTGCCTCAGTCACCCCAAATCAGAGGCTCACCACAGTGCTGCCATCCAGAGTAAAGATTGGGAACAATAATGGTCGTAAAAGACACAAGAAGCACTGAATACTGGGTCTGTGAAGTGGACACATCCCTTCTGTCCTCCTGCTAGACAAGCCACTGAGGCATCTGTTCTTAGTACAGAGAGTTCAAGGCCAGCTTCCTATGTCCTCTACATGGCTTGAGGTGAGTGGCTTCACATTTTCATGTCTGCTTCCTCACCAGCAAGCAGTGAGGTCTCAAGGATGTTGGGAGAATTAACTAACAATGAAGAAGGAGAACCTGAAGCTTCTCAGACTGTCTGTTAGAGACAGGTGATGCTGGATGACATTACTCTGATTCCCATACTTCAGTGGCTGCCAATTCTATGATTTTTACATTCTTCCATAGAAACTACAGGAATGCTTCTTCACCTGAAATCATTTGGCTTTGAGCTTCCAGCAACTCTTTTGAGCTATAAAGCCATTGGAGGGCTGTAAGGATGCACTGGTGCATGTGCACACTAAGGCTCATCTTGACTCATCAAGGCATCCCCACAGCTAACTTCCAGACACTTCAGACATTGACAGCTGAGAAGTCCTGAAGATGTTTGATGACATCACAGAAGCAAAGGTAGGGTGCTGGGCATCACCACCAATAGCGTCAGGCTCCATTCTCCCAGTTCCCCCAATGGTGCTGCTGAAATTTCAGGCACTTGGTCCATATGGAAATTGATGGTCAGATTAGGAAATGGCCTGTGGTTAAGTGGTTGTCAGAGAGAGCCTTGTCCTTACAGAGCTCCTAGTACCAAGCCCATAAACTCTGATCTCCCTGAAGTCTGAATGAGCTCATGCTTTAGCTTTTAAATCTTACCAAAAGGAGACCAGAGACAACTTGAAGATGAAAAGAGGTCTAGAATCAGGAAGTTAAAACCCCAAGCCGCTGTATCACCATACTGCCTCCTGTCTGCTCATGGAGCAAGGGTCAGCAGACAAGCTCCTGGCTCTCTTCCAAGAGGAAGCAAAGCCTACGAATGATAAAACTGTGAAGCACGAGCTCAAGAGGAAGGAGGCAGAGGGAAGCTTACAACATGAGCTCTCCCATGTTCCTGTCCCAGGCCTTCTTTAACCAGAGGGATATGTGGGGCTCAAGCCCAAAGCCCAGTTCCTGAGAGCAGATTTCTATCTACGGTATTGGTACATCAACACTCTAGATCCCTTGTTCTTTTTGCAGAAAATCTGAAAGTGTACCATGTTGTTACCCAGGAGTCAGAACAGCAGGACTCAGCTGCCTACAATACACATCTGCTTGATAACAGACTGTACATGGGCTTTCTTTCTGTCTAAAGCTCGCTTTGTCAACTTCTAAGAGTGAATTTCAAAGACCATCTATCAAACTCATGGTTGAGATAACCACCTTAACGTTGAAGGATAACCTACCTTGCCTAGGAGCACAATATTGAATGTGATCCTTTGCTCCCTAGCATGGAACAGAGACACTGGAGTGCTCAGCAAAGATCTATGGTCCCCAGTAACTTGACACATCACTTCCTTACCTCTTCTTACCACACCAGCTAGCAGCAAGTCCTTGATCCTCTCATGCAGCTTCTCAGGCCATCACCAGCCTAGGCTGCTACCCAGTGAGATTTATGGTAATGCAATATGGTTTCATCCACCAGGAAGCTTTTAATAAGCCGAAGTGGCAGACATGCACTAAAGAGTTGATTTACAGCCTCTTGGCTGCCACCAGCAAATTACTTTTCTGTGGAATTAGTTAGACAGGAAGATACTTCATGGTGATTTTAGCTAGCTAGATTTGGGGTGAATTGTACCACCTCTCCTGCCTGGCTGTGTAATGATGAGCCTGATGTGGTATATCCTTGAGGAGTGGGCAGGACACAAAGGGACCACCATACAGAAGGCGATCAGCATGGCATTTTCTTCTCCAAGGATCAACTCTATCAGGAATCAAACTCCTAACTCCAGGGAAAGGAGTCTTGGAGTCCTTCTGAGAGGAGGACTTCAGAAACAAGATGTCTGGGTTACTGTTTCTTTATCTTTTGTTCTTTCTAGTTACTAGATACTAAAATAAAAAAGTCTCCCCCTCCCCCAAAAAATATAGTGGCTGTAATACAGAGCTTTGAGCTCGAGAAATTCTAGTTGAAATTTTCTTTTGAAGCAAACAAATCAGATGAGACCAACCCAAGGGAACTCATTTGCTCCTATGACAGTAGCTGTGGAAACCAGGAAGACCCAGAGAGCCCTGTGATTCTGCTACCCTGAAGGAATCCTCATTGCCAGTAGGATGGAGGAGGACTTTTCCAGTGCAGAGGCACCCAGGCCTGTTGGGGAGTTGAGGAACAGAGAACCATGTGTGAGAAGAGAGGCCTAAACTGACACAGATTGTGAAAACCACAGAGAAAAGCAAAGGGAGCTTTTACTTTATATGATACTATAGACAATAAATTAGATTTCTTTATTTTTTGGGAGTATATATGAAGGATTGTATTACGTGGCCTATGAGTCACAATAATGACCCAACACTGAGATATCCCCAAAGGTACCACAGCGCCACTTATATTTTAGACATAAACAAAAGCTGTCTAATTGGATGTAAGGACTGCTCAACTGCTCAAAGAGAGAGAGTTTATGGTTGGTATTATGAATAAGCATGTAATACTATCCACAATAGTAAGGCCAAGGACTCCAAAGGAGAACCCACTACTGCCAATATCCTGAGCCAATATAACTTCTAACTACATGTAAATACTTATTCTTATACCCACAGATGAGTGTAGCTCTCAACCCCCATTAGAGAAACTTCTTTTGTAGCAGTCAAAAAACATTCTAGGAATCCACAACTGGTTAAAAAGCAGAGAAGATCTGACCACGGGATGTCCCACCTCACGTGACACACCTGCAACATACTCCTTACATCGAAGGATCAGAGCATGCTGTAGACAATGGGGGAGTTAAGATTATAAGACTAAAGATCAAGCTGTCTACTGGAATTGGATGTCTTCTGTATATGTAACCAAGTTGCAGTCAGAAAATCTCAACAATATTGTGAATAGTAGGAATCTTATAAAACTCCGCCCCTAAATAGATATATGTTATTAATAGCTATCTAATAACAAGTAGCCAGCCCTGAACACACAAACACACAAGCAACAGTAGATGATTTCAGTAGGCTATATTTACAAACACACATGCACGCACGTGAGAGTGCACACACACATGAGTACATGTGTGCACGTGTGCACACACACACACATATACACACATACAAACACACACACGCAACATAACAATAATAAAGACAACAGGTCATGAATATGGTAAGGAGTGAGAGATTGACACAGGAGGAGTTGGAGGAGGAATGATGTGAATATAGAACTCTATCTCTGATATTCTCAATAAAATTAAATAATAAAAATTATGACATTACTTAAGATGATTTAGATTGTGTTCTGCATTTCTTGAGTGCAGAAAAAGCAGAGACTGTCTCATGTGCTGTTCTGGTTTCTAGCCAGGTTGTGTTTAGCAGGGGTGAAGTTGGGTACATGGCTTAAAATAATTATTATACGTGGGTACATGAGCTATTCCAAGGCTTAGCTGAGTATTTGAGCTTCTCTCAAGTAATAGTAAGACATGGCTGGCTGACAAGAAAAAAATATTCAGTTGAAGCTGAATCAATATTCTGCCTTTAGCATAAAAGAGAGCAGATGGGAGAAGAGAAAAGCTCAGATTGAAAACTGTCCTTAAATTCTGAAAGCTATCACTCACTGACAGGGAGAAGAAAAGACATGCTTCTGTGATGGCAAGAAGACACAAAACATGATTCTATTCTCAAGAAAAGAAATGTAGTTCATCACTGAAAAGAATTCTAAATTTTAATGTCATGTGTCCTGGTTTTGGACAAAGTGTGTCTTCTACAGAGGATGGCTGGCTGAGGACAAAGAGTGAGCCTTCATTGGGATTATGGCCTGGAAGAACCTATATAACTCAGAGACAGTACAAGTTCCATGGGTCTTACAAGTCTGTCCCAACAAGATGACGTAAACCACTCCTTAAAACCCACACTGTGAGGATGGTTTCTGGATGCTGTTTTACAACCATGACCCCATTTAAGTTCTCACATTTACCAATTAGAAGAATCAGGGTAATTAACTTATTTTTGTCCAGAAACACACAAAACTATAATGTTTCCACAGATCACACTCCTTCCCCCAGCCTAATATTATTGGCTATGAGTTTGCTACTCAAAGTTTGGTCCACAGCTCTTTTTATTCCCTTTACAAACATTGTGTGACATCATACCAGCAGTCACTATCTGCAACAATGCTGGACACATGGGCACAGCAACATGGAAAAAGGGCAGGAGGAATAAGATTCCACCCAGCCCTGAGAAGCTATAGACCCTTGCTAGGAAAGAAGTCGAACTCCCAAATGATAGTCACTTGTACAGTGAGTGCCCTTGCTCAAGTAAATAAGCCCACAACTGTGTTCACACAGGGAACCCTAATTAAATTCAGTTGGCAACAAGCAAGAGACATGGAAACAAGAGGACAACATGCTAGGAAGAAGGGATTCTGTAGAAGAAAGCAAGAAATGAAGAAGACAATAGTGAGGATTATGACCCAAGTACATATATCCATATACAATTGAATTATGAAAGAACAAATACAAAATTAGCGAGATTTGTTGCAATTGTTTTGAATCAGAACCATGTATCAGACCAAAAGTTCTGTTGTTCTTCTTCTCATTAGAGGTACAACAAATTTTTTACCAGCCACAGACATACAGACGTTCATTCAATGGACCCAAGGACAGCTCACTGCCATCTCAGCTGAAAACAGGATTTTCTCTGCAGGGACTTATACTGTAGACTCCTGAGGGAGCTAGCAGGGATTTGCAGTGTGACCTGAGAACAATGTTGTTAGCTGAATAAAGACTCACGGGTGGACCAGCAACTCCAATGCCTGGGTCGCCACGACTACCAGGAGAGCCAGGGATCCCAGGTGTTCCTCGGTCACCCTAGGAAGACAGAAAGACAGGATTAACAGGTCAGTGCTGGCAAGATCAGGCACAATGTATCAAAAGACTTATGCATCTCAGAGAATCCTCACTGTTGCTCCATCAGCTCCTCACCAATCACCTGACTTCATCCTCCATTACAATATGCACAACAGGAGCTCTTCCTCTCCCCTGGTCCAGCACTACATGGACCAGAGGCCCCATGACTGTGATCACAAACCTTCTCCAACTAGAGCATGACCCCAACTGTGATTAGGAAACTAAGACTACTCCCCATGTTGGAGAGAGCACATATCTACTGCGTTTGCCATACCTCCATCCCAGTCATACATGCACACACATTTCAACTCAGATGCCACATCATCAGTAAATAAACACTGATGTTGATGTTTTAAGGCTTTCCCATGGTGGTTAGCACTTCTGGGTGTGGCAGACGTGGTCTTAAAGGTAACTCAAGTTAGACCATTACTTCAAGTATCACAAAGTATAGATTTGGATGTTGGAGGCTCAACTTTAAATTACGGCTTCAGCACTTAAAACCATGACAAGTTCCCTGAGCATGTTTGTTTACCTATCAGAGTGGCATACATGAACAGCTGAGCCAGCATGGTGGTACACTGGTTAAATGTGTTAAGCATGACGATAACATGTGTGCCACCCTGACACTCAGTCCCTATAAGCTAGCTGCTACATTTGCTGCTGTTCTTGCCATGTGATTCTCTGGATACGATGAAGAAAGAGGAGAGGAAAAGGCTTTGCCATTTCCCACATGAGGAAGTCAGTATTCTAGTTTCTGGTATTTTAATTCCCTCTGTCTGAGAGGAAGAGGAGTCTTTGATTCCTAGGCTGATTCCAAATGGGCAACAAGCCCGACTGCTGCTGGCACTAGCTTTTCCAGTCTCAGATCACCCCATTTTACACAAACATTCAGATTTCAGGTGCCTAACTGCCAATGAGTTTGTTTGCTATGCCTCCCCTGATCCCACAAACACATCAGGAGATGCAGTTTCCCTAGGACTGTTTCTTACAACCAAAATTCAGAATGTATATCAACATGTTACACAAGGGATTGTCTGCTTATATCTCCAGCCTGACAATGCAGTGGCAGGTGTCCTTCCTCAGGCCACTTAATATCCCTGGAATGAATCAATTTGTTTCAAACACAGTAACAACCCAGAAGCTGAGAAGCTGGTCACGAAGAGCTAAAGAGATTATGTTCAGAAAGCTGACTCTAGCAAACATTGATTTATTAACATTTATGTTTTTAAGCATTTAAAATATTGTTAATAAATAGACTATGTTTTTGGCCACAATGTCCACTGAAAACTCTTGCATTTGGGGCCTTTAAGAAATTAAAGCTGATCCTTGAGCACGTAATCCTTGCTTCTGTGAGTTTGTGTGTACACCAGCTATGTCATTTCCAAACATCACTTCACAGCACTTTTATCGTGTCTGCCAAGCCCTACGGTCTTTCCTCCCACTCTTCTGCTGTGTGCCCTGAGCCTCATGTGGGGGAAGACTGTATAGATGTCTCTTTACAGCTGATACTCGCATTCATCTTTGAACTTGGAATAGTTATAAGTGTCTGCATTAACAACTGTCCACAGTATAAAGAAGCTTCTCTGACCAAGGTTGACAAGCTGCCCATCCCCAGTGAATAGCTCCACTTCCACAAGCATACAGGAAGCCATAGTTGCACTCAGTGGATTATTTTAAAAACAAACAAACAAACAAAGGAGGGCATGAAGTTGGGAGGGAGATGTATTGGGGAGAGTTAAGAAGATCAAGTGGAGAAACAGATATGATCAAGATAAATTATATATATATATATGAAAATTTCAAATAATAAGTAAAAGACATCATTTAAAAACAAAGAAGAAAAGTCACCCTCATTCAGCTAACACTCACTGTCTGTCCCATGTAAGCTGAGGCCTAGGCTCCAATGCTGCTGACCTGAAATTCAGTTACAATGCCTGCTTACTGTCAGTACTTAGTGCTAAATTCTGTAGTAGATGATCAGTCTTGAAGATGGGCACAATGAAGCTTACAAAGCCCTTACAGAAACATAGACAACTGAACCCAAATCCTCACTAAGATCCCTTAATCGCTGTCATTTCTCTTCCTTGACTTTCCAAGCCTGATGTGGCTATGCCATCAGCCACTGATGATGAGTGAGAAACGGATCATCCATTGTCCCACCCTATACTAGACTACTAGATCTTTCCTAATTTCTCTTCAAATTCCTACTTAGTGCATTCTGCTTCTTTAGGGTAGTGTGGTATGTAGTATGACTAGGCCTGGGAAGCAAAACACACTTTGGATCTAGAAAATCTAATTGAGAGTATAGGAAAGGGTTGAAAAGATAAATACAGGAGCGAGTATGAACCTGACACATGACACATCTGCCACCAGTTCTTTACAAGAGTGAAGAGGGTCAGGTAGAAATATCTCAGACATAATTGAGTGACTCATGGTCTTGCCCCAGGATAGTGCCATGTATCTCCTGTAACCTTGGGAAGACTTCTACACCTTAGGATCTTCATTAATAAAATAGTAAAATTCTTCCCAAGATTCCCTGGCAACTAATATGTAACCATTAAGAAGGAAAGTGACTGTAAAGTTGAGAGACACACCGAGTATTGCACTTATAATGTTACCATTTTATCACAAGAGTTAGCAGAAAGAAACATTAGATGGGCACATACAAAGTTAAATAAATCCATTCCCTCTGAATCATGGTTTTGCTTTCAAGTGATTAATGCAGACTTCCCTACTATAGCCAGCTTCCAGTTCCCTCAAGACCATGCTCCATGCACATCCGTAACCCTAACACTTGAATGACAGGTCACAGCATGCCCCTTTTGTTGTGGTTTGGATGAGAAATGTCCTTCATGGGCTCATATATTTGAACATTTGATCCCTGGTTTGTGGCACAGTTTAGGAAGGTTATAGAAACTTTAGGAAGTACAGCATTGCTGGAGAAGTATTTCACTAGGGTGGGGATACGGTTGTGGCTATGATAGATGGTCTCTACTTCCTGTTTCCTCTCTCTGTCCCCCTGCTTCTTCCCCTCATCTCTGTTTCCTGCTTCCTGTGTACGGATAAAATATGATTAGTCTGCTTCCAGTCACTCTTATTTCCATGTTTTCCCCAGAATAACGGACTCGATCTATTCTGGAACTGCAAGTCAAAATAAATTCCATCTTCCATGACTTATTTTATTTTCTATCTTTTATTCTATCTTCCATGACTTATTATTTTTTGTCATATTATTCTGTCACAGCAACAGGAAAGTGACAGCTACTCCTGCTTCCTGTATGTGGCACTGCTTCCGAGGGCTTGCTTAAACTTCCATGCTCTAAGATCCCAAGCATTGACCCAACCACTGGGTTTGTCTAGTCATTGCCTTTCCATGCAGCTGCTTAGCCTACCTTCCCTCCCTCCCTCCCTCCCTCCCTCCCTCCCTCCCTCCCTCCCTCCTTGTCTGTGTCTGTCAGGTATTTGCACACATATTCAGTTCACACTGACCACTTGCTGCTCATGTGTTCAACTCACCTCTGACTCCCCTGTAAACAGCATGCAGGTGGACTCCCTATTCACTTGCCTATTTAACAAAACTCACCACAACATACCTCAGAGTTGGACCTGATATAGGCTATATGTATCTATGTATCTCTGCACCAAGTGTCTGTCTTAAGGCCAGATGCTGGTGGCTGGCTTTAATGCCCTCCATCTGGATGCAGAAGTATGAAGTCCTTCATTAGCCATTGTGTCAGCACTGAATCGTACCTTCCCCAAAATAAGCCTCTCTCCTATACCCAAGAGAAAAGAATGTGCTAGCAAGCCCTCTCTGACCCAACTGAGCAGCAGTGAGTACATGATTGATTTTCTGCAGTGACCAGGTCTGGCCCTATCTGTGTCTGTAGCCTATTGTGATGCTAAAAAAAATCCCTAAAGAAACCACTTCCCAGCTTAATGAACAGACACTTTTAGAAAATGGCCCCCAAAGGACACAGAAATAAACCTAGCACTATGTCCTCAAGAGCAAGAAGGGCCAGCAGGCAGGAAGAAACCGTGTCTGGTACCCACATTCCAGGGAGAAGTATGTGAAGAAGTTTGGGGTCTTGCAAGGAGATGGCAGCTTTAGGACAGTGACGTAAGATCATTTATCTCTCAAGGAGCCCTTTTCAGTGTCAAATATTCTTGACTCCTTCAAACAGGAAAGTAACAGAGTCTCAGAAAGCTAAGCCATTTGCTTTCCAGTCATCTACCTTGTAGCCGGAATTCAAAATAAATCCCTATGAAGCTCAAACATGTCCACTTTGCAGGAAGCAAGTGTCACTCACTAAGAGTTGCCTGCAATCACTAGCAACCAGGAGTCATTGAGATGTGCTGATGGACACTTATAGATTGCTTCTTCCCTTAATCCCATGAGATGTGTTCTCTGGACACCTGGGACAGGGATAGAAACCTCTCTTCATCTCTCTCCTTCACTTCTCCCTCGACTCCTTTCCTCTATGCTCCCACTGAGCAACCCATTCTCCAAATAAAGATGTCCTTGAATCTCAATTTACTTTCTAAATGTCTTGATGAACCACTCTGTAACTGACACATTCATATATTATTAGCAGTGGAATAAGTGTCTATCCAAGGGGAAAGGATGGTCCAGGGGCAGCATGACTTACCTGAGCCCCATGCTGTTGAAACTGCTCAGCAACACTGGGTCAGGAATCGAAGCCTAGCTCTCTCTATTTGCTGATGCTTGCACTGGTTCCCATGGGACTTTTCTCCAACAGAATGTGTATAGATCAGATATAAGCTACCTAGGTTAACACCTTCCTGTTGCAACAGTAAAGTGGAAACTACAGTATGCCAATGGTTTTTGTTGTTGTTGCTGTTGTTGTTGTTGTTGTTGTTGTTTTGAAAAGGTATAAGTGGCAACCCCTACACTGGGAAACTATTTGTTATAGATATAGTAACATGTCCTCCCCCCAAAACATTCTACTTGGAAGTAAAAAGAGAATATATTTATGGTTTTATTGATAAGATCCCGATATACAACTGCAGAATAACAAGAATGTATAGTATCTCCCATTGTCAGATAAAGGTCTTATGTAATTACAGTGGAAAATGAGACAAGTCAAGCTCTTTACTTCTGCCACATCTGACACCATGCTTTTGCTTCTAAAAGGTAATCAGTGTCCTCTGGGTCCTGAACGTCCTTCTCCAGAGGGAAGGGTAAGAGTACTTGGATACTGAAAATGAATCTGGACAAGGCTCACCAATAACCGAGAGCCTCCCTTATGCAATGACTCCTCCCCCTCCCCCATGCAGCAAATACACAGTTGACACACATTTACTCCTACCATTTAGATAATTCTCTCATTTAGGAAAATCTTTGATCATGGGTAATGCAATCAAATCACCACACTGCAAGCAAATTAGTATATACTACAATTCCCACTTACTGCAGGTTTAGGATAGTGATGGAGAACACCTGCTTGAATAGGGAGAAAATTATGAAGCTGAGATCTCTGTCTGGCTACTGTCAACATCTATGGAAGAACCTCAAACTTCCTTATGCCATGATATTTGTTGGATGAGATTTTCATATAGGATTTTAAATTCAATTCACTCTATATTCAGGTGGCTGAGATCCCGAAGATACAACTACCATGTAAAAGAAACAAATGGGGGAATGGTCTCCCATCAGGTGATTGGACACTAAGGCTGGGAATAAACTTCCAAGTCATAGCAACGTATATGGAAGCCTAAAATAACCATCTGGGATGGGAAGTAGTGTGCTTCAGAAAGTGCTAGCAGTTTCAAGGCAACTTGCTGGATGACAAGACCACAGTGTAGAAGATCCATAAGAATATGTTCTTCATGTTTTTAAGCTGTTTTTGTTCAAGAGACACTTACTCTGTAGCCTAGGCTGTCCTGGATCCAACCTCACAACCCAGTCTAGCCTCAAACTTAAAATCTTCCTATCTTAAATCAAACCTAAAATCTATCTCTACCTCTCAAGGTTAGGATTACAGGTATGTATCAATACTGGCAAGAAGGACTTTTTAAGGAAACTGTTTTTTATAAATTTAAGAAAATCATTTTTATAAATAGGCACAAGTGGTAAGAAGCGATTTTATAATAAGATCTTTATGTAATTCAAATATCCATATCTTGTTAAATGTCCGAGCCCCCGACCTAACATCATCGAGTGACTCTGGCTCAAATCCTCTCAAGTCCATGTATCTGAGTTGGCATCCTAATTCTTACAGTATGGCTACAGTTTAATTTAAGGCAGCCCATGCCTCAGTGTCCCCTGCAACCTCTCACCAAGGCCTACAATAACACTTTCCTTTTCCCACATTACTGCTTCATGCAATTTCAAATGAGGACAGATAACCTCAGGCTCTAAGAAGCTGTGCACAACCAAACCAGGTTTAGAGCCTCCCTGAACTCCCTCAGCCCTCACATCCCCTTCTCTAAAACTTGCCTACTTTGAGTTTACACTTCCATCCATTCGTCCCCTGATCCATGAGCTGAAAGAGGCCAAGGAATGTACCGCCAACAATATTATGTCCTAGAGTTGACCCTGTAGATGTGCCACAATTGAAATAATAAGGTACTGGCCATTCGTGCAAGCTTGAGTAAATGAAGGGGGATTCTGTGTAGGGAGAGCTTAGACTATTCCCCTGCTTACTCAAGGGGAAATTGTCTTTTTAAGCCTGTAGTTACTGGTGAATTGACAGTTTGGCTGGTGTTCATCCATTTCCTCCTTCCTCTTGGGTACGAAACTAGATGATAGTCTCTGGTCTTTCTTGCCATGAACATCACTAGAATTTGGCGGGTAGACATAAAAACCAGTTTCCAATGTTGGCCCAAGACATTTTCCCAATATTTTCTTCCCTCCCTAACCCCGACTCACCATGCGTGCCAGGGCTTTGGGAAAAGATAGAACAATACCAGGATAGTATTGCCATTCCTGACTAGACCAGGACCCCATTCCAACACACACACACACAAACCCCACAGGGCTTCTAGACCCCTATTATCTAAAAATTTAAGGATCATCTGCTACCAAAACTTCACCAGTAACAAGAGAAGACTTAGGACTCGGATGGGCCAGGTGAAAGACAGTAACTCTAATAATTTAATCAGTGTTTAAGAAGCAGTGCTGTGGATAATACTTCACAATCTCAAGATTTCCTGTATGAGAAATGTGGGAGGGTTTGAGATGGCGAGAGATGCTTACAACAAAAAATGTATATATTCTCTAAGTGGTCATGCATACCATCTCCAATTTGCTTAGACAAGCACTCACCTTGGTTCCTAAGGGACCAGGTAGCCCAGGTGGTCCACGTAGTCCCTGTTGAAATGAACAACACAGAACCATGAGAGATAAGTCACTCGGCAGATACCAGGTTGCTGCCCTCTGCTGGAGCAGTAGCTCGAGAGCAGATACTCTGATTGCAATGTGACTACCTTCAGTCATAGGGCCTGGGTGTGACTCCTGACTCTGCCACCTCCTGAGCTTATTTGGACAAAAACAAGTTTCCCTGTTCCTTACTATGTTTTTGTACTTCAGATCTCCATGCTGAGGGCACTCAAAAGGAGGCACCAAGATGAAGCCAGGCTCACCTGACCCTGTGACCCCTAAACCTCACACTAGGGGAGGGGACTACATTTCCAGCTGATGAGCTTGGCCTAATAACAGCAGTCATGAACACACATGAAATGTAAGTCTATTTTATGGGTGGAGAAACCCAGGGTGGACCAAGAATCCCCTCTCTCTCTCTCTCTCTCTCTCTCTCTCTCTCTCTCTCTCTCTCTC
>NW_021604669.1:2939683-2969832 GCF_004785775.1 Grammomys surdaster | reverse complement strand
GCGCCACAACCACTGGGTACTTTGAAACTTGTTTGCATGACTGGCTTCCATTGGATCCTGAGCCTGCAACCTGAGCTCCATGTGCTTCAAGCCGGTTGGGAGTACAGCTGCCATATGTCCCCATTTGTGGTTTTGCATATCCAAGGATCCAGTTTCGTGTGGTCAACCACAGGCTCAAAGTATCAAGTCACAGATTTCAGCAGTAATTCATGAGTTAGTAAAAACTGTCATGGAAATACAGTGTTACAAGGTTTCTACTTTATTGTTACCTTTAAGCATGCTGATTGGCAGGACTATGTCCCTGGACCAAGGGACATCTTGAGCTTTACAGTACCCCCTTCCCACCCAGCTTCAGTGCATCAACTATGGCTCATTTTCTACAATGAGTCTTGGCTTTTGCCCTGTTCTCTTTCCTCCTGTAAGCCTGGCTTCCCAAAGCTCAAAGGATGTCAGGCCACCACCTACCGGCTCCCCATCCTTCCCTTTTCCTGGTGGTCCAGGGAGGCCAGGAGCACCAGGATCTCCCCGTGGACCAGCTGGCCCCGGACTGCCTTCTTCCCCTGCTGTTCCCTGGGGAGAAAAGAGGACCTTGATGAGCATTAGCTACAGGTAGCCGGAGCCTGCATGGCAGCTTTCTGAGCTGCCTATCCCTCTAAAGCATCAGAAGACAGACTGCTCAGTGGAGGTCAGACGTTGAACTCTGCTCCCCCCACATTCATATGCTGAAGTCCTTTCTTCCAGCAGAGCCTCCACGGAGCCTCACCCTGCCTGTCTTTATCCCTTCTCTGATGGGGAAATGCAGGATAATTAGTTAAGGCTCTCAAGCAGGAAAGGGAGAGGGGCCCCTTCAAGTCTAGAGAGCAAGGTGGATATTCCCAGCTTCCAGACAGACATGGCACCTGCTAAAGAAAGAGTAGGTATGAATTTGAGGGAAATTTGTCCTTTTGCAGAGATCTGGTCCCTTCCAACCCTGGGCCTTGCTCCCAGTCATTCTTTTTCCACAGTCAAGAAAAGGTGTTTGGCTCCCCCTAGAGGTTAAATGAGCCAACAACACACAGAAATGTAATTTGGATAAATTCCTTTTAAACTTAGGTGCTCTGTCTCTGCAATTTTAGGTGGCGTTATCTTTTTTTAAAAAAAGAAGCACCTACAGGGCATTGTGGCATACATTTATAATCCAAGGATTCAGGAAGAAAAGACATGGTGCTTACTGCAAGTAGTACACTACCCAGGTCTATACAGAAAGCTCCTGACATTCAGGACACACACAAACATCTTGCTTTTGTACTACCCAGGGATTAGTATTAAGCTTGTCGTCAACAGATCACAAACCAAATATATGTTCTACAGTTTGTTTTTCCTCTAAAATAAATCATTTTTCCTCTGAAACTCATATTTTAAAATCAAATCTTTTGCTAAAATGAAAAAAGTACCACTCACTCTTCTTAAAATTTTACCACAATAAAACCATGAAAGGTAAAAAATAAAAATAAAAAGTGATAATTTCTGACAATGTTTCCAAGAGAAGGAATCTATTTGATGGATTTGATTTGGAGTGGCCCTCACCTCTAATCTCAGCATTTGAGAGGCTGAGGCAGGGGAATTGCCACAGATTAGAAGCTGGCCTAAACTACAGAGTGAGTTCAAGGCTAGCATGAGCCACAGAGTGAGACCCTATCTAAAAGGCCAGCCATGTTTGGGCAGTTGTGTAGACTGCTGTAGACAATACATCTGGAGAAAGGACACCTGATATGTGATGGGTCAAGGCACACCATCACCTCCTTGTCACATGTTCTCTCCCAAGGCTACGCCCCTGCCTACAGTCCTTGGGGTGATGTTCATATGCTTGGACCAAAGCTCCTTCTGCTATCCTCACTTTACAGCTGAGCAAATCCAAGTGCATCTAGAGTGCTATTTGTTAGGGTGGTAGTTTCTCAGCCTTGGTTTTGTTGACACTGAGGATGGCTGAATCTTGTGAGTGATGGGAACAGCATCCTTCACTGTTTTTTGTGATAGTTGAGGAAGAATCCTGTTCTGCATATGCTAAGCCAGGTGCAGCCCCTCTCCTTGGTGTAGGGACCACCAAATGTCAAGAGGTGGTGGGACTGTTCCTACTGGATAACATTTCTCATCCTAGTTCAGAGTCCCACAACTCAGACATAGAACCAGCCTTTAATGGGTCTAAAACTCAATATCTGCCTTGGGCACTGATGAACACTGTAGGTTTCTCAAGCCCTGCCTTGGCATAGCTAACACGGATGAGGACCTTCCTTAAAGCACATGGCCATGTCAGAGCAATGTGCAGAGGGACTGAAGAGGGTGCCTGTTCCTCCTAGGCCTGTGGGCTCGTTCTAGTTGATAGAAAGGGGGATTCTTTTCTATAATAAACAAAATGCTTTCTCAGGCTTGGGAAGGGTTCCCTGGTAACCATGATGCCCAGTGGATAAGTGGATCACTGAATTAAAAGTAGACTGTACACTGGGATCCAGCTCTGCTGCTCACCAGCTATGAGATACAGAGCAAATAAAGTCGCTCAGAGCTTCTGTCTACAACGGTAAAGGGGACATTGCTCTGAGCCCTGGGTGAGCAATGAAAGTGAGAGAATATGAGACCTCACATTCCCCTCTCAGCCATACAGTCCTTTCTAATGCCTGGGCCCTAAGCCAGCCCTGAGCAGTCTGAGCTCCTCACCTACTGGCCGAGTGAAGCCTAAAACAATAGATGCCTTCCTGCAGTCTACATTGCTCTTACCTTTTCTCCACGCTCCCCATCTTTCCCAGGGGTGCCTCTGACACCAGGGGGACCCTGAAAAAAAGAAAGGTTATTCACATGGTCAGTTTTTGATGGATATTAGCCCCCTGGATTATGTTAACGGGCCCCTTTCACTTCCGCTCATGTATTCCCCATCCAGTTTTAAACTCGCTGTTGCCCATGTCCTTGCCAGAGTCTGCTCCTAGAGCTTATAACAACAAAACTTTGAGAACGGGTATGGTCTGCTGAGTGCTTGTCTCAACAGCCTCAGTCTTTGGGTAGGCAGACCAGGTGAGGGCTGACATCAATAGTTTCTTTAAACTCAAAAATCTGACTTGGTGTCAGAGACCTACTGTTTAGTGTCAGTGGTGTATCTACCAGCCATTGGGACCCTTATTTCTAGATTCACTTATTTCTTTGAAGGCAAACTGTGATGTTGATTCCAACATCAGTGAAATGTACAGCCTCTCTGTCACACCAAATCTATCTACAACCCAGGAAGCTGACATGTTGCCTAGAACCTTGGGTTGGTAATGTTCCATCTGGGTAGCCCTCATCAACACATTGTTGATAATGCTGCCCACAGCTCTATGTGGATGGGAAGGAGGAGATGGGAGTGAACAGAGGCAGACACTGAAGGTTCACAACCCACACCAACATGCTTTCTCTCTTCATAATACTCACCAAACTTCCTGGCGGGCCACTGAGACCTGGAGGTCCTGCAGGTCCCGGAGCACCCTAAACAGAGATGGAGCAATTGAGAAAAGCCAAATGTATTGACTAGAAATAACTAAACCCAGCCATTCTCCATACATGTCTCACACTGAGTTCACCCTGGACTGCTGGAACAGCTTCTAAATGGACACTCATAGATATTAGGAACTTGCTCTTCGTTGGAGTATAGTATCCCCACCCCCAGTGAGACTCAAGTGAATGGACTTGGGAGTAGAAGGAACCAGAGACAGGAAGACTCTCACAGTTCCTCAATCCCAGGCACTGGGGTGGGAAGTGGGGATGGCAAGAGCGGGCAGAAAATAAATAAAGCCCCTCGTCATGCCTAAGGAGTTTGAATGATCATCAGCCTTGATCTTATGCATAGAAATAGAAGAGGGAATTGTTCAGCGTTGAGTTATGAAGAAAAGGCCCCTGGCCCACTGAGGTGTTAAAGGACCCTAGACAAGCCTTGTGAAACACACCAGTGATAAGGGTTGGGCAGTGGCTGGCAAGGAGATGGACAGAAAGAAACTTTTGGAGAGGGGAAGGGGGAGGGGTAAGGAAATCAAGAGGCTGCATGACTCTGGGAAGACCTCTTTAAGGCAGTGCCATGCTGAAGATGCTGGCACCATTCGCAGAGCAAGGGCACCTGGGGAGAGAGGGGAGGAGGGGTGTGACTGCGGGTGCTTGCGCCTGTATACACATGACATGTATGTGCTTGATTGGATGGTCAGTGATTGCTTCCTGGAGTGGATTTTAATTAGAACTTGATGGTAGGTCATGGCTAGGCAAGACTGGTTCTGATGAGGGCATTTCAGGAGGGTCAGTGCCATGGAATGAGAACTGGAAATTGCTTAGGTGCACTCTCACAGATCACGTGTCCTTCCGGTCAGAAATCACAGAGCGCACTCCCAGCCTCCTTTCTAAACTGCTTCTACTCTACTCAGGCTGAGAACAGGCCAGGCTGTCTTTGCTAGGAGAATACCTGTCTCTGCCCCTTCTGTGTCATTAGCACTAACCTCCATTCATACCTGATCCCATCTCTGGTAAGCCGCAGTCACAGGTGGCCTAGTCACATAATTGTATTTTGGCTAGTGAATTTGGTCTGTAGCTCCAGAACTAGACTGGACATTGATGCTCCTTGTGGGAGACCAGGCAGGTCAGTCTGGCTCTGTGTCCATCTAGTACCATGGAGATCCCTGAGCGCTACAGATTTGGCCATGCAACACAGCTCCATGCAGTCCTAGTGAAAAGCTCTGAAATTAAACATACTTTGTGGCCAGGGGAGACAGGAACAGCAGCCTAAGAGCTCAGAAAGTGCCTGCTGGAAAATAACTATCTGTACAATCAATGCCTTGTCTGCCACTTTGTGTTTGAGGGTCTGTGTGAGAGACAGAGACACACAGAGAGAGACAGACGTAGAGAAAACAAAGACAGAAAGAGGCACAGAGACAAAAAGAAAAACGGAGAGACAGTTGTGGAATTGTGGATCAGAAACCAAGCCCAGTCCTCAGAATAGCAAACATCTGGGAGTGGCTCTCTTTGTGCAGCAAAGATCCTTTGTGTGTCCTTTGCAAACTAAATATTTCTCTTGCTGTTGGGCACACAGGTACCACCTGGGTTAACACTGGGATTGTCTTTGTAGCATCCATGTCTGTCCAGGAGGGAATTTATCTCAGGGCTGGACACATGAACAAAGTCCAGGCCTGCTGGAACACTATAGAGATGAGGGCATCTCCGGTTATGCTTCAGGTTCAAATGGCCCCTGGAGAGCTCCATCAATGTGGATTTGCTTTCTTTGCCACATCCCAGTTGGTTCAGAATTGTGAGACAGGGAAAAGATGTTCATCTGGGCCACCCCTTCTAGGAAGTCCCCAGATGTCAGGCAAGACAGGACTCACAGGGTTTCCAGCTGCTCCAGGAGGACCTTGTGCACCATCATGCCCCTTGGCACCCTGTGTAAGAGAGAACAAAGGAGGTAGGTCAGAGGCCTGAGGTCACAGACAGTGCTAATCTGCTACTCAAACCTGACTCATCAAAACGAAAAAGGATGGAGCAGAAACCAGGCTCTGTTGGATGCAGGGAAGCCTCCATCACTGACCCTGCACATCTTCATCACTATCCATAAAGTCATCCACTTATTATCATTAACTCGTTACGTAAATGAGGCAGAGAGTTGGGCAACCTTGACCGTGGGGGTTTTAAACAACTAATAGGCTCTTGCCAACTACATAGAGTCCCTTTCCTTCCTCTCTCAAATAACTGAATCATCCTCTCAGCCCAAACCACTCCTGAAAAATAAAATAAAGATGCTAATATGTACCGGACATCTTCTGAACCTACTTGCCCATCAATTACTGGGGGAGGGAAGCCAGGTTTCTGCATCTGAAAATGCACTGGACACCAAGAAAAATCCTGCTTCCTGGGCAGCCTCACTCAAGGACATTCTGAGTCTAAGGGATCTTTCCTTAGCCACAAGAAGCCCTGTAGTGGAAGAGCAGGGACAACTAAGACCCCAGAGACTGTTCCAGGGAGTTGTTTTGGGGGGTCAGTTTTGCAAGGTGCTGGGAATCTTAGCTCTGTCATAGCCCATACCTCCATATCTACTGCCCTAGTAAGAATTCTCAAAATGTCAACTAGGAAGCTGGTGGACAAGACATGATGGGGTAGCATGGTTCAGAAACTAACAAGTGGGGAAAGGGCTCTCTTACCGGAGGTCCAATGGGTCCCCGAGGACCCCATTCTCCAGGATGGCCCTGTGGTCCCTGCAGTGAAAGAAAAATGTCCAGTGAACTAGAAGATGGAACCAGGTTTGGGTACGTGCAATGGTTATAATCTGAGATCCACAAAAGCCATAACATCAAAGTCCTAAGAATTGAAACAGGCTACATTCTATTTACTAATTCCTCCAGTATGTAGAGCGGCCAGTAGGGTTAAGACCTAGAGCCAGACATGCATGGATTCCTTGTCTTTAGCAAACTAGGGAAATGGTGGGCAGTGTCCAGGGTGTGTGACTCACCAGGGCTCCAGGCTCGCCAGGGTCACCCTTTTCGCCTTTAGGCCCTTGCTCTCCCTGTTGGATAGAAGCATATGGTACATGTAACTCGAGAGTGACCCCATCTCCTGCTTTTTAGCACATCAGCTCCACCTCTCAGAATTGACACAAGATCACTTCCATTTCTCTGGCGACCATATCCAAGGCTGTTCCTGTTGGCTGGATTGGAGGCTCAGAATGATCCTGATTTATTGTTCAAATCTAAGAGTGAGAGGTTTTGCTTCATCAAAACAGAACCCCAAACTGGCTGTGGAGGTGATTTCCATCTTCTTATTAAGTGTTTCAGTGTGTGCAGTAAACTATGGAGGCTTAATTTCCTAGAAGCCTGAATGGAATATTGTGGAAATTCTCTCTATGAGGCAACCAGTTTGATGGACTGAGAGCTTAAAGTCTTCCCATCTTCAGTCTCTTTGCTCCCAACATTGACAGAGACTGTTCTGGCAGTTCTGATATCTCTAGTTTCACAGAAACCAGTAGCTCTGGGCATAACAAATTAAACTCTGCACAGAGAGGGACAGCCTTTGTTCTTGACCACTGGGTGATGTCCCTAGAATGTCTGCCTGCCATGAGAACCAGTTTCTTGCAATAATTTGTCCCCTTCTGTTTTCCAGGACAAGTTCTAGAATCCTTGAGGCTGCCTAACCAGCATGAAGGGCTGAGAAATGAACCCCTACTGCCACCCCCACCCTTGCCCTGCAGCATCACCAGATGAACTGAGGCCACAGGGTGCACAGGGCCCACTGCTACTTACTGGCATTTTTGGATGTGGTGTGAACATTGATGGCTGAAAAGGAAAACCAAACAAGTTAGAAATCTCAGAATCAAAGGAGCCTTCTGTTTCATTTTTAAAATCCTGCCAAACCAAAGAGCATAGACTTGAAATGCTTTTTTATATTTGTCTTTTGTGGAAGGTGTTAGTTTATTTTTAAAAACTCTGTGTGTGTGCGTGTGTGAGTGTGTGTGTGTGTATGTGTGTGTACCATGTATTTTAATCATATCCATTTCCCACTCCTTCCCTCCAATTATCCCCAGATTCTCTCAGTGTTATGTTCCTCCCTCTCAGCCTCATGTCCTCTTTCATTAATGAGCCACAGAGTATTATTATTGGTGCTTCCCATATGTAAATGGTATAGAATTATTCACTGAAGCACAGGCAACCTACTAAGGGTAAGTGGCCACCCTTACCAAAGAAAAATAACTTATTTGACTTGTGCTTTTGAGGCAGAATCTCATGTCTCTCAAAGCTGGCTTCAAACTTTTGAAATAGCCAAAGATGACCTTGAATTCCTAAGCCTTCTGCCTCTCTACCTTCCAGGTACTGGACATATATGTGTGTCCAGTTTCACATGTGTCCTTTATTATCATTGAGTTTGTCCAACAGTCAGCTTTAAGTGGTCAGCATGTACCCATACATTAATGATGGGATGTGCAATCCATAGATTTAGATGCTCCATGATCCCATACCTTCTGTGACTCCAGATATCTTTTAGTAGCTTCTCTGCCCTCATCAGGAAGAGGCAGATAAAGCCTACTGGAAGCCAAAATGGAATACCCCATGAAGGCAGCTGGAAGGCAGCCTAGGACACTGAATTCGGGTATCTATCTTTTCCCAGTATTATCACCTGACTTGTGCTTGCAAGGGACAAAGGTGAAGAGACTAACAAGGGAGCCCAGCCACTGGCTCATGGAGAGGCCAGTGGAGACCATCATGAACTTCAGTGACCCTCCAGTCTTCCCACTACCCAGGCTGCCCCTGCTTTGTCTAGTCTCAATGCTTTCATATATGCTATTCCTTGGGCCTGGAACACTGCTCCCCTTCAACTGTGGCCTAGCCTGCGGGAGCCTTCTGGTTGTCTCCATAGATATCCCTTCTTCTTCTAGTACTCACATATAAATTAGATCATCTGAGTCCCCTTGGTATGCACATCAACTGGATGGCATTGTGTGTGTGTGTGTGTGTGTGTGTGTGTGTGTGTGTGTGTATGTGTCTGGGATTAGAGTGTATTCCTATCCTTGGAGCTTCTGTTTGTTTCCACTCATCTACATGTCTGGGTCTGTGCCAGCATCACGCTGCTTTAATTCCACAGCTCTGGAATGGTGACCCCTCCAGCACTATTCATCTTACTCAGGGCTTCTTTAGCTATCTGGGGTCTTTTTTGTGTCCAGGTGAATTTCAGGTTTTCTATTTTATTTCTGTGAAGAACATGGAACTTTTTATAGGGAGTGCAGTGAATCTGTAGGATGGTAGAAGATCAAGCAATATTAATTCTAAGTCCAAGAGCATGGGAAGCCTTTCTATGTCTTCCTCCATCCCTCTCTTCAAAGGTCTGTTTAATTGTAGAGATCCTTCACCTCCTTAATTAGGTTTGTTCCTAGATAAATTTAGACTTCTGTGAATGGAAACATGCCCATAATCTCCTTCTTAGCATGCTTGTTGTCAATAAATAGAAAGGTTTTTGTAGCTTGATTTTTTTTAATTCCACCACTTTGCTGAGGGTGTTGATTATTTCTAGAAAGTTCTGGTAGAAGCTTTGGAATGTTTTATGTAAAATATATCATCTCCAAATAGTTATAATTTGACTTGTTTTTGTATTTGTACACCTTCAATTTCCTTCCCTGAAGAGACTATAAGTTCTCTGTGAAGTCAGAAGGCTGCCAGTGGTTGGCCCAGAGCAAAAGCCCAAGGGACAAAATGAGCAGGCAGAGAAACATGGTGATTCACATAAAAGGTAAAATGTGGCTTCCTCTCTTTCCCTTCAAATCCCTAGTTCCAGACTTCTCCCAGTTAGACGGCTGTCTCGGTTCAGCCCAATAGAGCCCATGTTAGTGTTTACATAGGGCTCTGAAAATATGAAAATGCATAATTCTGTGCAAGAAATATAGTAATAGTAAACCTGAGTACATCACTGCCAGTTAATCACATGTGTCAAGAGATGATTTCTCCAGCTGGTGACAGGGCATGATCTGCCTCTGTCCTGTTGTATGGATGAGGAAACCAAAGGACAGAGACATCTGAATAATGTAGACTCAGGACCTGACGTCCACACAGAAGATGGAAGACACTTTGTTCCCAATGATCCACAAATTAATTTTTTTCCTCATTAGCATGTTCTATTTAGTGTGTTCATCCATAAAATTTCAAGACTCTAAAATGTGTGTGTATGTGTATGTATATGTAGGTGTGCATGAGTAAATTTATATGCATGTGTGCACATGTGTGTTATTATGTATTATGTGTGTATGTAGGGCTGAATAAGTATGTCCACATGAGCATATGTATGGGTATGTGTCTGTGAATGTATATATGTGTGTTGTATAAAGTTGGATTTTGATATAGATACATTCCAGGACTTATTTAATCCTATGTTATAATCATGTAAAGAGTTCATAATTTTTATCATTATAAGCAACACTACAATGTGCACACGTACATGCAGTTTTTACATAAATATAACCATCCTCATAGGAGAGAATATATTTTAAAGATAGACACTGGTGTCCTCCCTATCAGACTACTGAAATAAACCCCTGAGGAAATTTTATTTGCCCCAGAAAACTGGTGTTGGTAAAAGGAAAAAGGTAAAACCTGGTGCCATCCAGAGAGGGAATTTATCTACAGTCCCATTAGAATTTGCAAACAGATCCATGAGCAATGTCCCTGTCAACTGCCCAAAAAGAACCACAAAATGCAAAAGAAATATTGAAATAAAAAATAATACTTCCAAAACTAGACCCATTGCAGAATTATCTGGAATAAGATAACTGATAAGAAAAGTGGCCATTTTATATTTATTACTACATACTAAAGATCACAGACAAACACTATATCTATGCTAAATATGCTGTAAGGCTCTGATTTGTAATGATGGAAAAGTGGAATGTTGTCAACACAGCACCATGCTGTCTTGGGCTATCTTCCCTCCCTTCACAGCCAATTGCCATTCACTGCCTTAACTTATCTAACATTCTACCCACAATTAGACAAAAATCTATTGGAATATCTCACAGGTCACAGTTGAAAAGCTGACTGTCATCAGATAGCCTTAAAAATCCCTAAACACTGAGGATGCCTGTGGAAGGTGGGAGAGGAGTCAGAGGCTTGGGGTATGGTACTAAGGTCCCACCCTGAAGGAATGGCTTCTTGTCTCTAGATTCTTGTCTCAGAGTCCCTGTGAGAAATAGGTAGAGTTGTACTCTCAGTGTCTATGATATATTCTGACAAATTATAATTGTGCCTTTGTTGAACAAAGTGAATAAAATAAGCACAGGGCTTCTCTTCACTAGAAGAACTAAGAGTGGGTCTAGTTAATGAATTAATGATAGCATATTAATAACTGGTGTGTGTGTGTACCCCATTGTCTTAGGAATTCAGAGAAGGAGATGAGATTAGAATCAGAGTAACTTACAGTTCCAGGTAAGCCAGGGGGACCTGCTGGACCAACCTCACCCTAGAAGAAATGAAAATATGTGTAAGATCATATATATATATATATATATATATATATATATTCATATCTATTCTGCTGATGGTAAGAAAGTTCTATAACAACATTTCCCCCAAGAAAAGTAGACTACCCTCCTTGCATATACTTGAATAGATTGTAGTTGGGACACACACATAATTTAAATGCTAAATTATACAGTATCTCAGACATGTGTTTTTAAAGTTTCTAGACTGGTGTGTTTATCTACAGGTTATTATTTAAGTACCATGTATCATTTCAGCATTTTGTAATAATAGAGAGGATTCTGAAGTTGTTTCAATTGCTGCCATCAAAGCCAGTTACAGCAGATGTTCGCACACATACTCTTTAGCTTCATGGCCATACCGACGTCTAGATCCCTGAGAGGGACCTCCAGAGCTGTGCTACCCCCTTAGACAGGCAAGCTGTGCTCATATACCCACATATACCAGGATTGTTCTCATGTGCAGCACAAGTGTGGGATCTGATTCAGCTGAACTTGAAACCCGCTTCTACCATATCATAAGGACTAAAATGGTAGAATTGCCTTTGGCTTGTTTCTTCTGCTACATAGCACATTCTAAGTTATGTATCTCATGTATATGAACTGATTTACCTCTGTAGGTAGGTCCATACAGTATTTTTATATTTTATACACAAAATTATAGCTTTCATAATGATATTTTTATATAATTATATAAGGTATATTGTACTTTGCTGCTGTACTCCACGCCACTGGGAGTCCCCCCTTCCTTGTCCAAATTCTACACCTTTATTTTAATGTCCCATATATATTCATATCCTCATATATGTGCCATATATATATATATATATGTATATATATATATATATATGCCACATATGAGAGGAAGTATATGTTAATTGCCTTCCTAAGACTGACTTATTATTGGTTACATGATTTCCTCTTTGTTTCAACAATAGAGACAGTGAGACACAAAAGCCTCAGACCAGATGTACAAACATAGACAGACAGACAGACAGACAGACAGGCAGACAGGCACCTGGATTCCTACTCAGAATCCAGCTTTTTCACTTGGTCTGACATGACAGAAGTTCCAGGAGAAGTGCCATCAGAGTCATGGTGTGACTGACTGACTGTCTCCTTCCTGACAGGCTCTAGTGCTCTGGAGACCATCATACCTACCCCATCTCCTTGCCATTAACAAAGCCAAGATATCAAAACCCAGTGCTTCCTAGAAGGGGTGTGGACAAACAGACAAATAGGTGTAAAATGAAAAGACACAGGAAGAGGTGTCTAAAGCAGAGGACACAGGATGCCTTGACAACCATCTCCTTGTCTATCCCCAGAGCTGTGTAGGAAGAATGGCCACCAGTAGGCAGGTGGTGGGAGGGAGACTCTCCAACTTTGAGTAAGAGGCTTAACTTTAGAAAGCAATGGGTTTAGAATAAGTTTGGCATTGATAGGTCTGGATTCAAATCCTGCTTCTCTGTGAGTTTTCAGCCCTAAGTTGTCCTTGACAAGCAGGAAGAATTACCATTCCCAATTCCAAGGTGCTAGCTATAGGGCAAAAACAGTGGAGGGCAAAGTTGAGGCAGGGACTTGCCAAGCCCAGTCAGAAGAAGGCAGCCTTGCATTAGTGTCTTGTTCTGGATTTATTATCTGAAACTCTAGTGGAGCCTAACATGACCCAGAATCTTTAGAAGCTTGCCTATAATTCTGACAAAACAAGTACAGCCTTGTGGCCTCCCTATGCCTCTACATTCTAGAAAGGAAGATCTTTATTAGAAAGTGCATTTCTATGCGTTGTGTCTTAGGTATTGTGAGCTTTTGGGCTAATATCCACTTATCAGTGAGTGCATACCATGCATGTTCTTTTGAGATTGGGTCACCTCACTCAGGATGATATTTTCCAGTTCCATCCATTTGCCTAAGAATTTCATGAACTCATTGTTTTTAATAGCTGAGTAGCACTCCATTGTATAAATGTACCACATTCTCTGCATCCATTCTTCTGTTGAAGGACATCTGGGTTCTTTCCAACTTCTGGCTATTATAAATAAGGCTGCTATGAACATAGTGGAGCATGTGTCCTTGTTGCATGTTGAAACATCTTTTGGGTATATGCCCAGGAGTGGTATAGCTGGGTCCTCAGGTAACACTATGTTCAATTTTCTGAGATACTGCCAGACTGCTTTCCATAGTGGTTGTACCAGTTTAAAATCCCACCAACAGTGGAGGAGTGTTCCTCTTTCTCCCCATCCTCGCCAACATCTGCTGTCACCTGTGTTTTTGATCTTAGCCATTCTGACTGGTGTGAGGTGGAAACTCAGGGTTGTTTTCATTTGCATTTCCCTGATGACTAGGGATGCTGAACACTTCTTTAGGTGCTTCTCAACCATTCAAGCTTCCACAGTTGAGAATTTGTTCAGCTCTGTGCTCCATTTTTTAATAGGGTTCTTTGATTGTCTAGAGTCTAATTTCTTCAGTTCTTTGTACACCTTGGATATTAGCCCTTTATCAGATGTAGGGTTGGTAAAGATTTTTTCCCAATCTGTTGGTTGCTGCTTTGTCCTATTGACTGTGTCCTTTGCTTTACAGAAGCTTTGCAGTTTTATGAGGTCCCATTTGGGAATTCTTGATCTTAGAGCACAAGCCATTGGTATTCTGTTCAGGAACTTTTCTCCTGTGCCCATGTGTTTGAGGCTTTCCCCCAATTTCTCTTCTATTAGTTTCAGTGTAGCTGGTTTTATGTGGAGATCCTTGATACACTTGGAATTGAGTTTTGTACAAGGAGATAAGTATGGATCAATTTGCATTCTTCTACATGTTGACCTCCAGTTGGACCAGCACCATTTGTTGAAAATGCTGTCTTTTTTCCACTGGATGGTTTTACTTCCTTTGTCAAAGATCAAATGACCATAGGTATGGAGGTTCATTTCTGGGTCTTCTATTCTATTTCATTAATCCTCCTTCCTGTCTCTGTTCCAATACCATGCAGTTTTTATCACTATTGCTTTGTAGTACAGCTTGAAATCAGGGATGGTGATTCCCCCAGAAGTTCTTTTATTGCTGAGAGTAGTTTTCGCTATCCTGGGTTTTTTGTTATTCCAAATGAATTTTAAGATTGCTCTTTCTATCTCTGTGAAGAATTGAGTGGGAATTTTGATGGGGATTACATTAAATCTGTAGATTGCTTTTGGCAATAGCCATTTTTACTATATTAATCCTTCCAATCCATGAGCATGGGAGATCTTTCCATCTTCTGAGATCTGCTTCGATTTCTTTCTTCGGGGGCTTGAAGTTCTTGTCATATAGGTCTTTTACTTGCTTGGTTAGACTCACACCAAGGTATTTTATATTATCTGTGACTATTGTGAAGGGTGTCATTTCCATAATTTCTTTCTCAGCCAGATTATCTTTTGAGTAGAGGAAGGCTACTGATTTGCTTGAGTTAATTTTATATCCAGCCACTTTGCTAAAGTTGTTTATCAGGTTTAGGAGTTCTCTGGTGGAAGTTTTGGGGTCCCTTAAATATACTATCATATCATCTGCAAATAGTGAGATTTTGACTTCTTCCTTTCCAATTTGTATCCCTTTGACCTCCTTGTGTTGCCTAATTGCTCTGGCTAAGACTTCCAGTACTATATTGAATAGGTAGGGAGAGAGTGGGCAGCCTTGACCACATGAAACTCAAGAAGAAGAAGGAAGACCAAAGTGTGGGTGCTTTGGTCTAGAAGGAGTATCAAAAGTTTCAACAGAGCTCCCAAAGTCTAAACCTCCAGCATGAGAGCACAAAGGGAGGGACTCATGTCTCCACCTGTATAGGTAACTGAGGGTGGCCTTGTCAGACATCAGTGGAAGTGGAGGGCCATGGTCCCCAAAAGTTTGGATTCCCTAGTGTTGAGGAATTCAAGAGCAGGGAGATGGAACTGGGAGGTTGTTTGGAGCGCACCCTCATAAAAATAGGAGGAGAGGGTATGGAATAAGGGATTTTGGGGGAGAATGGGAGAGGACATAATATTGAAAGGTAAATACATTAAACATCCAATAAAAAAAACAGATAAAGGGTCTGAAAAAAGAGAGAGAGAGAGAGTTTACTTAATTTATATTATTTTCAAAAGTTTCTAGGAGATGCTAACTGGCTAAGATCTTATTTTAAGCTCTCCACAAAAGAATTTAAGTCTCTGTTTAATATTCTCAAGAGAGATGTAAATCCTAATTTCTCTCAACAATTAATTGACAAAAGAGAAGTAATCTCACAAAAAGTAGAAGAAGCTATTATTAATCGATATATTACATAGTCTGATTAGTTGTCGGCTGTGCTATAACAGTCCTTTGATAAAAGAGATTATTAATATAGATTTATATTTCTTTAAATAATGTCCGCATGATTCTTTTAGTGTGGAAGGAGTGACTGTTGGTGCTTCTGCCCTGATTTTACAAGAAATCTGAAAAATAGGCTTTAAAAACAAAAGAGGGGGAATGGTACCCCCCCAAGAAGGAGTCCCCCTGAAATACTCTCCATCATGCCTTGTTCACTTTTAACTCTCTAAAACTGAAAGCTCATGGCAAATCTGCTGCTGACTGCCTCTGGCATCACCGAGACCAATAAAAACTATGACACAGATATGGGGAAGGACCCTCTTACCCTTAAAGAGAATGGCCCAGACCCAGTTCCCTTATGGGGCTGAGGATTGATATGCCTGTTTGATACCAAAGAAGGCATAGCTAATTGGCTACCAAAAACATTAATGAAATAAATAGATACCCCTACAAAGCCAGGCCCAACCATAAATAAAATGAATAACAATTTACATCGAGAGAAGAGAAGTCTCCCTGAGAATTCCCTTCTTTTCCCTTTCCAGGTAAAAATGAATCACCCGTGATGTCTGCTATTAGAAGTTCTAATCCAGATGCTGGCCTCCGAACTTATACTACTCAGACCTTTGAAGGGCCACTGACAAGAACATCAAACAGCTAGAGATTGACATCACTAATCTGAAGAAATCCCTCATTTCGCTGTCTGAAGAGACCTCCAAAAATCGCAAAGATACTTATTGAACTTGATTTACTCTATTATAATAGAAAAGACTGTGTACAGCTCTTGACTGTGTACAGCCCTTAAAGAAGAGTGTTGCCTTTACATAGACAAGACAGGGATGGTTAAAGAGAGCATGAAAAAGGTCAGAGAAGGCGCTGAGAAAACTCAGAGAGAGAAAGAGAAAGATGAGTGCTGGTACAAGAAATGGTTTTCAGCCTCTCCAGGGTTGTCAACCCTACCTCCTCTCATCTTAGGACCATTACTTGGGTTCTTTTTGCTTATTTCTTCTGGTCCCTGGGCCTCAAATAGGCTGACTAACTCTGTGAAACAACAGATAAATAATTTGGTAGCACAACCTATTCAGATACATTATCATAAGTTAGCTATGGAGGACCACAAGACTCAAGATGAGGTTGTTACTTTATCCAGGGTGTTCCCAAAACCCATCTCCACCCAACCTAAAAGAGGGAACTTCTGCCCCTAGACTAAGCAGAGAGGGGCCACCCAGAACCCCCTTTGACTGGCGATCTGAATTCTTGCTTAGGCTGCGAGGCTAAGCACTGCAAGGGAATATCAATAAAAGTTAAAAATATCTTTCTGGGTTCCCTGAGGGACAAGCCTGACTGCATAGGGGTTGATGTCAAAAGTATTCCCTCTCCAGGAAAAAGACATCAGGACAGGTATGGCCCTCATGCCTCACTGGACAACAACAGGGGGACCGGAGCCATTACAAGGTCCCCTTCAATTACTGGAGGTCAGGCCTCTATCCCCACCTTCGCAAGATTAGAATCGCCACAGCCCTTCTATACTTAGAGAAGGGAGGAGATGTCAGGGGCAGCCCTGCTTACACACTGAAGGCCTAAAATCAGCCATAGGCCTAAAATCAGCAATAGGCCTGTCATACATGTATACTAACACCAAGTCTTGGGTCTCTGTGAATAAACACTGAAACAGATGGCTGTGAGCTATTGTAAACAGGCAGCTTTTGTGACAATTTACCAGCCTGAGTAGTCACAGACCTTGTAAATAGGCAGCCTTGGCAAATAATACCAACTTAGATAATGACAAGTGAATTATAGGCAGAGTCATAGTGACCTGTCCCCTGAACCCTCAACCAGCAGATACCCTGTTCTGAAAGATATCTGTATTCCCCCTGAACACCCATGCTTCAGTGTCATCCCCTTCCCCACGTCCTGTCTTTTTGTGTTTATAACCCCTGTGTGAATGAGTATAAATTACAATTTGAAAAAATAAATAAATTATATATATATTTAAAAAAAGAAAGTGCATTTCTGAGAATCCAAGTTTGAACAAAAGTTCCTGGAAAGAAGTACCAAGCACCCTTTCTGGAACCATCCACAGATGATTAATGGATTAGAAATAAAAGATTGTAGAGGCTGGGATGTTGCAGGAGCCATTCCTCTCCCACCTGGGTCTAATATCCACGTGACTATTAGGTAAACTTTTGCAATGTGTTAATATATCAGTAGCTTCTGCTACCCCCAAAGCTAGTTAATTGTGTCATCACAGAGCATCTGAGGCCTATAACAGAGGTTTCCCCCACTTCGATCTAACCTACCCATGATGGTGCTTCCACCGGATGCTTCTACTAATGGATTTGAAACACATCTTGGTTTACTGATTTATTGAGAACCAGAGTGTGGCAAGTGCAATGTCAGAGCAGACACCTTTAAGGAAGAAGGAGCCTTTGAGCCTCTGAGAATCATTGGCCCCTGGAGCCAAGAAATCAGTACTATGTGTCAACATTCTGTGAGTCTACAGTGAAGAAGATGGTCAGGTATCAGCAGGCTTGGAGACCATTGAGGATGAATCCCCTTCTCTCATAACCAGCAGCTTATTACACTAGGAACTGAATCTGCAGGACTTTGTGAATTGGTCAGAGCATGGGCTCTGGGCTCTACCCTGGCAGATGGAGAAGAAATAACCATTTAAACTAACTCAGAGATGATAAGATTACTATCTAGACAGAGGCTTTCTGGAAGAAAACAAAAGTATGTCAGTGTTGACAGACCCTTAAGACAGAGTAGCAATGCTACCCTGTGTCAGGATTACTTAGAAACATACTTTGAAGTAACACAAATACATCCTGTAAAACTTCTCCTCCTCCTCCTCCTCCTCCTCCTCCTCCTCCTCCTCCTCCCTCTCCCTTTTCGTCTCCTCCTCCCTTCCTCTCTCCTCTCCTCTACCTCCCTCCCTTTCTCTTTCTCCCTCTCCCTCTTCTTTTTCCCTTCTTCCCTTCCTCCCTCCTGACTTCCACCCTCTCTCTGGAAACCAGCTAGGAAATTTGGTGATGAGGGTCAGTGCAGGCAGCTGTTACCTTTTCTCCTTGGGCACCTTTCGGACCTGGAAGTCCCAGTTCACCTTTTTCTCCCTAAAGTAAAGGTTACATAAAAAGCATTAGAACCTCTGCCTCTCTGAGTGAGGGCACTTTGGTGCTGTATGACAGGAATGTGAATCACACCTGTGCTTGCTCTTGCCTCCTCTGCAGGATGGCCACAGTGAAACCTAACTTCAAGGAGGCTCTAGAAGCAGCTGACTCCTGATTTTGGTGCCTCACAGCCCGTTTCCTCTAAAGATGTCAGCTCTTCTCAGAGGTGTCTCTCAGTCACCATCCTTTCATCCATGCCTAAGGACTCTAGACTCTGATCTTGTGTATCTCACTCCTCAACATTGAGAGTTACTCTAATCTCAAAGTCATCACCTCATTCCAAGGGAGGAAGACTTCAGAAAATATGTTTTCCTTGGCCACAGGCACATTGGCCCTGGTGTTAAGAAGCAGTCCCTCTTACCTGGTCTCCTTTCTCTCCACGTACTCCTGGGAAGCCTGGAGCACCCGGAAGGCCAACTTCTCCCTATGAGAACAAAACCAGTAAGTACCAGTGGGAGGGTTTCCCTGTGAGAGGGGTCCTAGGTCACATGCTTTTCATCCCCTCATAGATTTCAAACTTAGTCACATGGGAAGTAGTTCCCTATGCTTCTTCCTGATTAGGTCATTTCCTGTTTCAGGAACCTTCATCCTACCTCTCTAGGTATCTACTAACTTCTTTACCCTTTTAGGACTCAGCTACAGTGTCGACACTTTAGCATCTTTCCTGACATCCCTAACCCCCTCTTTAGGATGGCACGCCTCCTTCACTACATTTGTTCCTCAATGTAAAAATTGTTCTTATGCCCAGTTTCTTTGGGTTCCTCAATGGGCTCTAATGCTCAGCACAACTACTGATGCCTAGGACACACTTAAAACAATTAAACAAACTGAAGCATGAGATAAATGTAATGAACTTTCAAAAGGCAAGATTCTTTGTGATTCTTTTATAATGCTTATCTAGGACATGATGTATAATGATGACTCATTAATTAAAGAATTAAACAATAAATAAAAATATGAGCACACTAACCTTCTCACCAGGATGACCTGCAAGGCCCTGCTCCCCAACTTCACCCTGTAGACAGAGTAACAAAGTTCCACTATCTTCTATGTATACCTTCAAACATGGCTGTCACACCACAGTTCAGCCCACACATCCTCAGTGCATGCCAGCCATGGGCCTTTGCTCTCTCAAAATGAGACATTAGGTCCCGAGACCCTGAAGCATGAAGCCTAAGTGTTTTTTATTTCTACAGAAAGGAATTCTACACTCTCCCATACTGTCTTCTGCTTCCCCAAAAGGAGTAGTGCATGCTGCATCTGCTCTTCCTGAACCAAACATCTGCAATTTAAAACAACATGGAGCCGAACCTGGAACTTTTGGATGTATCCCAAACCAGGTCTTTGGACTTATCAGGAATCCCAAAACCCCACTCCACTCTGGGCTCAGCAATGAAGGAGAAGCTGGTACAGAATGTGTCCCTATGACTCAGGCTTCCTGGTTATTGTTCCTTCTTTTCATAAAATCAGGCAGTCCTCTGTGCTTACAAGCACTGAAGAGTTTAAATTCTCCTTCTCGCTAATGTTGCAATGGGAGATCGTCCTAGAAGATGATGCTATGTTCCCAGGCTTCTAGGAGAAAGCATGCCCTAGAGAGGTCCATATCAGTTCTTGACCCTTGTCAATTTCATTCTTATCTATGAAGTTTCTGGTGTGGTCTTAATGCTTCTCCTGAAAAATTATGTCAAGACATAATCTTCAAAGAGTTACTATGAGGTGGGGCCTTTGGGAGGTAGTCAGCCATGGAGGTAGATTCCTCCTGAATGGGATCAGGGTCCTTACTATAAAAGGCTTGGGAGAGCCCACTGTTCTTTCCTGTCACAAAGGCTGGTCTCCTGGAAAGTGTCCATCTTATCGTCTACCTCTGGTGTTACCATAGCATTTAAAGATGTATGGATCTTCTACAAAGCAGAAAGCATCTTGCCGCCTCCAAATCAACCACCACATTCACCTTGAACTTTGCAACCTCCAGAACTGGGAAGAATACATTTCTGTTTCCAAATAACTTAGCCTGAAAAATTTTGTCACAGCATACCAAAGAACACATTTCTCCAATTTGTGTCATCAAACTGACATGGGAGACCAGACTGGATCAGAAGAACCCCATTCCAAGGCTATCGGCTGCTGTATCACAGGACCCTTGCTAGAACAGATGCATGGCAGGTTAATTTCTAACTGTATATCTGAAAAGTAATCACTAATTCCTTCAGAGGAAATATATGTTTAATATCTGACACAATATTTAGTAAAAGCTTTGGTATAGATACCCATAAGAAGTATGGTTTTCTGATGAGTAGACACATGAATGAAAGATTGAGCCAGTTGGTGGTGTGGATTTTTCCCAGAGCTGTGCCAAGTCAACTGGTTATGAAGGCCTGGGGCAGCATTGCTTATCAGACAGGAAGGCAAGGAAGAGATTATGGGAAAGGAGGAGGGAGACATGGGATTCAAGAAGGAAGGAAAAGGAAGGAGGTAGTAGAGATGAAGAAACTAGATGTATGTTTAGTGTACACATTCATCTTAGCCTGTAGCTCTGGTTCCATGAAATGATCCACAGTTTCTGCTGTGGTCTTAATGCTTCTCCTAAAATAAATTATGTTAAGACATAATCTTCAAAGAGTTACTATGGAATGGTGCCTTTGTGAGGTAGTCAGGCATGGTGGTAAATTCGCTCTGAATGGGATTAGTGTCCTTACTATAAAAGGCTTGGGAGAGCCCACTGGTATCTCCTGTCATGAAGGAGTACTGATGAAGGCTATCATGATGGAGCCTCATGGATCTTCTGTCATATGGAGTTAGTACACTCTAGAATTTTCTGTGCATCCTACAGATCCCATCAATACCCCCAGGTTTACAGCATATCTCATAAGAACTTCCCTAGACAGAGCTGTGCAAATTGTTCACCACTGAAGTTTTCCCCTGAGTTCAGCAGGCACAGATTCTTCTGTTGTGTGAACTCTTTCCTAGGTGCTGAGGAAGAATAAGCTGAGTGTGGCTGGAAACTCTGAAGGCTACTGGAGTGTAGACTGAGCTTGATTGCTGGCTATCAAATGAGGTGATGAGGTGACCCGATAGGTCTTCAACTACCTCACTTCCTGCTAATACCAGCTAATTTGGACAGTTCAGTCCATTCTGCACTCTAATAGGACTGACTTATTAAGTCCCTCCACGACACAAGTCCTTATGTAGGATCCACACTGTTCCCTAACTGTGGACAGGAGAGGGCACTATAGAGCTGAGAACGACCCGGACACTGTTCTTAACCCACACATGGTGGAGCAGGAGCAAAGCAGATAGCAGGTGGCGGGTCAGTTTTCCTGACACAGTCAGACTGGCTACAAAGTCCCTCAGAACTAAACTTTGGCATTATTTGTAAATGCACACCAGAGTCTAGCTCTCCTCTCTTTTATGTTGACTATTCTGAGCCCTAGCTATACTGGGATCTTGAATTGATGGCTTGGAGAAGCAGGATCCTGTAACTCTCTGTCCTCATCAGGAAAATCCACAGTAAGGAACTCATGAGCATGTAGGGAGAGCCACTGACACAAGGCACTGGACTGTATACATTCATGGCAGTGTCCTGTCAATCACAGGGTGAGCAGCCTGCTTCTCCACCCAATTTTCATGCTACTCCATTTGCTGGAAGCCCAGTAGGTGATGAACTTGCAGACTGTCCCAGCAGGATTTCTCTGTCACTGCATTTAAGAAGGGACCAAACACCAGAAGTCTTGGGAAGAAAAGGTAAGGTAAGAAAGACAAAAATACTGGGAGAGAGTAAGAAGAGGAGGAAATGAGAAATATCTCTAGACCCCTTGCTCACTCCCTGGCAGGACAGAATAGTCAGTGAATGTTTTATCTTTTTCTCAGGTCTTCAGCTTTCCTTGGAGCTTCCTCTATGCAGCAGGTCTCCCTAGCAGGACCACATCACCCCCTAGAACCACTCCCTAGGAGATGATCTTGGCTCTGATCTGATCAGACTCAGGGTATCATGAAGGAGCCCCATGGATCTGCCAACTGTGCTAACTAGCCCTTTTCCAATTATCTTCATGTTTCTTTTGTGACCCCTAGATGGTACACATACAGTCACACAACCCTATCTGGAGACATAGGGGCAACAGGAATGGGGAGAATCATACCCGAGGTCCTGGCAGTCCAGGCACTCCACTTTCACCAGGGTCCCCTGGTTCTCCCTGTGGGAAGAAAATGCAGAGTCAACACAAAAGGGACCACACTTGGTTGAACACACCTACTGTTGGCTGTGGATAGGTCTGGAACAGGGCCACCTGTGTATAGATGGTTCCGAATTCTCATGCTCTTACATCCCATATTCCCCAGCTCTGTTGCTTAAGGCATGTAGCAGAATACAAATGTCATTCATTCCCTTCACTTCAGGACCCCTCCTACATCCGATATTCCCCAGCTCTGTTCCTCAAGGCATGTGATTGAGTACAGATGACATCTCTTTTCTTCTGAGAGATTTGGACTAGGGACAATGTGAGAATACCCTTTGATCTGAAAATACAAAGTACTTGATTAGCCAGAGAAGGAAGTAACTAATATTTACACAAATGGCTTTAAACAGTATAACCCTAGGATTCTAAATCAACATACTACAGAGATACTGCACCATTCACAATAGCTAAATTATTGAATCGGCCTAGGTGCTTGTCAACAGATGAAATGAAAGCAAGAAAGCGTGAATATATGTATACATGTGTGTCAATTTTATTCGGCCATGAAGAAGAATGAAACCATGCCATTTGAAAAAATAAATAGATGCAGCTTCAAGTCATCATATTAAATGAAATAGAGCAGATTAAGAAAAACAAAAATAAGTTTTCCTTCATTTGTGGCTCCTAGATTTTTCTATAGACACATAAAATCAAGAATGTGTGTATGGAGTAGTAGATGAAGGGCTGGAGGAAGGGATGGGAGTAACTAACAAGAAGGGGGGTTGACCCTAGCCAAAGCCCATGGTCTACCTGAACAGAAAGGCCTTTCTGAAACCCATCACTCTGTCCAATAAGAATAAGCAAATAAAATGACTATAAATAGATCTATGTCCACATTTCTTCTATATTTTCTTATGAAAAAAATCTGAGTGAAAAGAACAACAGATTTCACCAAGACATTAAAAGTTTTCTTCCACAGCTGCCTTTCAAGGGCACGTCTGACCAACATACAATTACAATTTAATAATAAACTTTATTTGTTTAAACTGTCCGTTGCTAGGGCTGGAGAGGTTGATCAGTGGTTAGGAGCACTGTCGCTCCTGCAAAGGACTTCAGCAGGTTCCCAGAAGCTATGTGTCAGTCCATAGCTTCAGTTCCTGGGAAACAGGGACTAACAACGGCCTCTTCTGACCTCTGAGGGACTGTGTGGTGCACGGACACACATGCAGGCAAAACACTCATTCTCATAAAATAAAACTTTAAATTCTTTAAAAATTTTTTAATTATTATCCATTGCCTATTTATTCACTCGAGGCATTTAAAGTGGGAATTTGGTTTTGTACTACCTAGACTCTAACCTTTGATTCTCCCTGTCATTACTACTGGAACCCACTGGAGACCATTTAAAACTGAAGTCTCCCATGACTGATTTATCTCTGCAGATTGACTGGAACACATTCAGAGCCTTCCTTGGTGGCTTTGGGAGAACTCCGTTCCATCTGACCTCCGTTCCAACCATTTCAACTTAGCCTTGGTCCAAAGTCCAGGCGATTGACTCATTTTGGAACCCAACAACCAGGAGTCTCCTTTGCTCTTCAGTTTCTGATTCTCACACTCACAGCACCCTGCAAGCACCCACCTTGGAGCCAGGCAGGCCTGGTGGTCCATTCAGCCCATCCTTTCCAGGTATCCCCTGGCCCAAGAGAGGAAAGAAACAAAATGAAAACAAAGGCATGTTTAGTGAAGACTTGAGGGAAATGCCGATTACAAGATGACTCTACAGCTAGACCTGGGTGCATGGCCTCATCTACTTTCCAGATGTTTCCCTTTCTAAGAAGCGTCAGTCTCTGCCAGCCAGGCTTTCCTAACATTTTGCCAGGACTACACGGTTACTACCCTCTGATCTGTGCCCTAGCTCATGTATCATACATGTACATGAATGAAGAGGAAAGACAAGGTTCTATTCCTAATCTTGGCCTCAAGAGGCCCCAGAGACATTACCATCCGCATTGATCCTGGGCTCCTTTCCTGACTCATATGGCTTCATGTGTCTTCCTTCCAACCATCATGGCTGCCATCCCAACCTTGTATTTCTGAGGAGTTTCATAGTGTGCCTTCTGAATCCAGCTGTATTCTCCACCCCAACCTTGAGATTCTATCCCAGATGCTGGGTGCAGATGAAGAGACAATGAATCCCAGGATGGAATGGCCTCAGAGATCACAGAGATGTGGATGGGGACCTGAAGAGCCTTCTGGATACAACTGCAAGTCCCTACACTATGCCTAAACTGTATTGCCACCCCCACTTCTTAGGGCCTTACGCCATATATCTTCAGCACACACACTCCCTCATGAGGACTGATGGGAAACAGAATCCCTCACGGACTACCTCAGGGGCCATTTATTGGTCTCTCTTAATGCTATTAAGTCATTTTTTGTTGTGTTTTTTAATAAAAGGACTGGGATCTTACTATATAGCTCTAGCTGTCCTGGTAGTCTTTATATAGTCCAGTCTAGCCTTGAACTCATAGCAATCCTCCTGCCTCAGACTATTACATGTTGGAATTATACATATGTACTTACATGTCTACCTTAAAATTTTCATAGTTTTTTTTAAAAATGTTCTTGCTTGCTCTTCTAAATGAGAATTTTCTGAATCTGATTTAAGATTCCTATCTCTCTTTGCCTCTAAAGTTCCCGCTGCACAGAAGAGGTTTGCTGACCATCATAGCCACAGGAGAAGGAGCCACTCGTTTCAGTGAAATCATGACAGTGACCAGAAAAGATCAAAGTCGAAAGCCAGAGCTGAGCTACAGCTTCATCTTGATAAAACCATAATGTCATTTAAAAACTGTTGTCCCCACAACCCCTCCACGGTATGAAGACAGTTGTTCGTGGTCATTTGAACACTTTGTTTTCTGTTCTATTTGAGTTGAAGTCTACATAGCCCAGGATAACTTAGAACTTGAAGCAATTCTCCTGCCTCAGCCTCTCTTGTCCTGGAATTACAAGTGTATGCCATACTTCCCAGATTGATGAGAATACTTTCAAATAAATGCACTGCATCAGAAGAGATTAGTGAGTTTGAGCTGCTGTATGGCCCTGCCACCACATACTCATGGGTGACAATGCAATTGGTGACTGTGCCTAAGGAATGTTTCCTAGGAACTATGCACTAACCAGGTGCTCCACCAGGTTCACATGCGTTCACCTGAGCAAAGGCTTTATGGCTGATATCCTTTGAAGAGCAGCAGAGCTTCAGTTATGGGTTGGCATCCACCTGGGGTCCTGAGTCTTTTATCTATGTCCACAGAGGGATCTGTGACCCAAATAGAACGGAGAGTTGCTCCGTGCTGCATGTCCTGCAGCATCCAGAGCCTCCATCCATACCCTGCCCTGTACACTTGGCAGTTCCAACAAGGAGCTTGTTGTAAACAAACTCCCGAGTAAAGCAGCCCCTGGGGATTTGGGACGTCTGGTCAGAACCTGGTTTCAGGGTGGCCGACTGTTCCAAGGCCACTCCATTTGTGTGTCTAAAGAGGAGTATACCAATGTGCCAAGGTAACATATCTACCTTTAGCTGAATAGCTTCTTGTGACATTAAAGCTAGCTGATTCCTAGGGCTTAGAAGAAACCTGAAAGCCCTTGAAATCCCAGGGTCATCTCCATGTATAAGTGGGAAACAAGGTCAGGAAATATAAGAATGGTTTAGTGACCCCTGACATTTTAGTGGAAGGGACTTCATGAATGTTTCTTTGGAAATACGAACAAGGTTGTCCACGGCCAAGGGAAGGCAGTCTTGGAAGACAGCAGGAGAGAAGAGAACCAGCCTGCCCCAGCCTCACGATCTGCTGTAAAGGAAGGGGCTTCAGAAGGCATCACTAGCTCTGCAAGAGAACCCCAGGGCCAGGGCAAATGCCTGGCTACTTCTGACATGGGGCAAAAGAGGTCAATAAGGAACAAGCAGCAGAAGAACTGAAACAACTCACCATTTGCCCAGCAGGCCCAGGTTTTCCCGGGAAGCCGAGCTCTCCAGGTAAACCCTGAAAAGTTAAGTATAAAAACTGTCAGTCTACTTGAGATTAAAGTCTTGTCATAATGCTGGCCCTGGCACAGGATCCGGCCTCTGGCTCTAAGGAGAGTATTTCAGGGTGTCTACTCACTGCCAGCCACTGTAAAACACAGAATTGCCCCAGATCTATGGTTGATGATCACACAGCGTGTCTGTTCTTCAGCAGAGACCACTGCCATGTCCACCAAGACCTGAATACTTTCTCTGTACACTGTTGGGTCTACCCTGCCCACGACCTGCTATGGGACAGTTTCCTAGCTGATCTTTAAAGGATGAGAGAAGAGAATGCTAACACTGGCCTTAGTGTTGTTTAGTGAGAACAGACCACAAAAATCTATGCATACTTCAACAGCAGACCAGCATGACGCACCCCCATACCATGTTAGAAGAAAACACCTAGTGTTATGCTGACTTATATGTCACTTCTAAATGCTGGACCCAAGAGCCTGAGAGTCCAGGACTTTGGAGGCATATGCATCCAGAGTCTTCCTATCTGTGTCTTTATTCTGTACATGGGCATAGAAAGCCGTTCCCTGCCCTTGAAAATATTATCCAAGTTCCCCTTTGAGAGAATGTTGAGCCAGCCTTACCGGGGGTCCTCCAGGTCCAGGGGGCCCTGGAACACCGGGTGGTCCAGGTGGGCCCTGTATAGAGAGAGTAGGTGGTTATAAAAGTATACAGAGATACTACCTGGTATGTTACAAACCAGTGTTTGAGAAAGGGGTAGATGGAGTAGGAGTGTGGGAAGACTTCAGCTTCATCTGCCTTGCCTAATTTCAAATGAAAAGGAAGAGAGATGATAAAGTGAAAAATGTGAAGTAAAAGTTGCACATTACTAATAAATATCCTATTGGTGTGTTGCTTAGTTTTTGTCAAGTTAGTGCAATCAAGGGTCACCTGGGAAGAGGGAGCCTCAACTGGAGAATTGCCTCTATCAGACTGGTTGCCAGGGGCATTACCTTGACGATTAATGTGGGAAGCCCAGCCCACTGTGAGAGCAATGCCACCCTTGGGCAGGTGGGTCTAGGCTATATATGAAAGATAGCTGAGTGAGCCCAAGAAAAGCAACCCAGTAAGCAGCTCTGTGATCTCAGCTTCGGCTCCTGCCTTCGGAGTCTGCCTCAGTGGCTTCACTCAGGGATGGCCTATAACATACAGAGGTCAAATGAACCCTTTCCTCCACAAGTTGTTTTGGGCCATTGTTTTATCACAGAAACTGGAAACCAAACTAGAGTGAACTTGTGTTATGACCTATCATGCTGTATAGTTAAATCATTTGAACATTTAAGGAAACTATACACATATGTACATGCATACACACATGTATACAGCAGTCACCCATTCACAAGACTCTCCCAGAGTACACTTTGTCACCACCAATCACAGTCCAGAGTGACAACAGTGACCCTGAGTAGACTGCGGGTCTCAAGCTAAGTCTGTTGACTTCCTAGATTCATCAAGATCTCTTCCCTGCACACCCCTACTCTATGGGGCCCAACCTGGCCAGGAGTAGGGATGTGCACTTACGTGTACAGTCTAGAGGAGTATATGTATCTAGCGCTGCGTTAAACTCCAATTATGTATTTCCCATGTTAATACAGGACAGGGAAAAGTGGTAAATAAATCCAATAGGAAGCCGGAGCTCATGTGTCTATGATCATGAGGGTGCAGAAGGGAGAAAGCTATAGAGAGGAACACGGTTGCTGTAGGGGTTGAGCTGTGGACCTGGAAGCCTAAGACAAAAGTCTTGGAGGAGGCACCTGAACCTTGAAGAAGGCAGAAGAAATGACCAACAGGCTAGGCACACAACAGCAGGCAGAAACCAGCTGCATAAAGACCAGCAGAATTGAAGGCACTGTGGATTATACAATAGCCAACAGCTCCATAAGAGGACAGAACAGGCCTTGAGATGCCAGTGTGAAGAGCTATGAATATACCTTAGGGAATAACTAGAGGGTCAAAAGAAACATGTGTCAGCCATGTGGGTTTTTTTTTTTTTAAGATTTTCAGATGGCATCTGGAGGCCACCAAAGACAGAGGCATATGCTGGGTCAGAGGCTGGTGGTCACTACGCAATGATGGGGCTCTGGGAAAAAATGAGGCTCCTTCTGAATATTCGCAGGTTCTGGACGGTCCTGCCAAGTGGCCTTTCATCTGAGAACATCCAGACGCATGGCAGCTGAACATCCTGCAGGGGCACCTGTTCTTGGTTTTGGTGGTGGTACTTGCTTGCCTTTCCAGCTTGGCTTTTTTTATTTTCCAGAAGTATTTACAACTTTCCCCACCCCACAAAACTTCTAGGAGAAATAGAGGCACTAAAGCATTCACTTGCCCAGGTCTCCCACCGAGTGTGCCCTTCTCTAAATGCATCTCTCCCCATTCCCACTACTCTTCCTTACGTGCCCCTCTCTTCTGAGATGGCACCCAGGTTCTTGGGTCCCCTCTGTGATCAAGGTCAAGATCAAGATCAAGGTAACTTCTTATCTTATCCTCAGATCTTCAAGAATCAAACATACTAGTTTCCTCTGCATCTCACAGAGAAACTAACCCAGGCCATGATAGGAAGCCAAACTCACAATGTCACCTAAAAGGAACACTTCAAGGGGCCATTTGCATTCAAAGAACAATAATAGAATATGGCCACTGGAGGGCGATAAAAAACAAAGAATGGCTCGCTGGTCACAATAATGAACTATTCCGTTTACTGCCTCTGGGTGGCATGTGTGAGTCAAACTTTCATACAGGAAATAAGAGCATTTACAAAACAGGGCTTCGAGAGGTAGCTAGCTGGAGTTCATTTTCTCAGTGGCTCATTTAGACCTATTGAGTCTTTGGGGCAGCATCTATCCTGTTTGGGATATTTGCCCTAAGTCTGGGTAGCTGGGAAGACTATAGTGAGTTAGGAATTGTCCTGGGTAAAGACCATCCTTTCTTCCTTGTAAGACGAGGGCTAGAGAAAGATGGCATCAAGAGTGCCTGCCTGCCTTGCCCAGCACCCTCAACACTGCACCCACCTGCTGCCTTTGATCAACTCTGCTCACTTCTGCATACTGAGGGGTCTGCAGAACTCACTATTTCCCCATGAAAGCACATGCTGTGCCACCCAGTCCCTTGAGGATTCCTTCAGGCTCCATAGCATCCACCAATGGAGCTTAACAGAGATTTTCCTACACAGGTAGTACTCAGCTGGCCATGGGGACATTTCCCTTTCCTCCCTCCTTACAGACATGGCCCTACAGATGGCTCTAGAATGTTTAGTGCCTTCTACAACACTTCTCTCAGCAATTGGGCCTCCTGGCCAGCCCATTGCTACTCTGATCTCATTTACCCTCCCCCTCTTTCTGCAAACATCCTTGGCCCTGCTGCTGGTAGTGGTGCTCTTACACAAAGAAGTCTAGAGTTGATGATCTTCAGTGACTAGCTAGTGAAAATGAAGCCTTTAGTGTTTG
>NW_021604669.1:2886153-2939673 GCF_004785775.1 Grammomys surdaster | reverse complement strand
GATGATCTTCAGTGACTAGCTAGTGAAAATGAAGCCTTTAGTGTTTGAGAGTGAAAAAACAGGCCTAGAGAGTTTGAGGGCCTTGCTAGAGGTCATGCAGAGTTCTTCTCCAGGTACAAAAGAGGTATATGCATCCTGAAGGGTCCAGCTGCTTCAGAGTCACCTAAATTGGAAGTTATACACACAGAGACCAGAGCTGCCTGTTTAAACTCCCGAGTAGCAGGTTAGGATCAAGTCCCTAAGGTCAGGGACTGGTGTGATGCTCAGTAGTGCAGATGTCTCTAGTACAGGATCATTCCATGCCACCAACCCCGCCTGCATCCCCCTCCACTCTAGCCCTATCCCTGTTGTTGTGTACATAACATAACAGAGAGGAGGCACAGTGTGCATGGGAGACATAGAAAAGAAGGTAGAAACCCGGAAGAACTGCCAGAAATGGGCTCTCCATTTTACCAGCTCTACTCGTTTCAGACCCCATACTGATCAAGTGAGGCAGCCCTTTCCACTCCAAGCTGTGAATGTGGAAAGGAAATGGGAGTTAAATCAACTGGGAGTCCAGGCTGGAATAGAACACACCGTGGTCCAGTGCCCCTCCCAACCCAACCGGAATGTCAGTCTGGCCATCCTGCTAAAGATGCCAGTCTCATGCTCTTCTTATTGATACATTCTGCCACTTACAGAGAGTTTAGAATGTAAAGACGTCTTTGATCCCTCTGAGTCCAAACATTTAGCACCTGATTCTGCTGTTCACACAGTAGGGAGTTAACAAAGGTTTGAGGAGGTAAGTGGAGAAGCACTGGGAATGTCCTCAGGAATAAAATCTACCTACTGCAACAGCCACGCTGAAGAAGAAAGAGTCAAAAGCAGCTGGAAACAGCTGTTACAAAGTCTGGAGACTGCTACCAGGAGATATCACATAGCCTCCAGCATCCATTACAATTTACAGAGAGCATCTTGCAAGTTCAGTTTGGGGGTTGGGGTAATGCAAAGCAGCATTCAGCCTGCCCCAGGGACCTGCTCTGGCCTTTGCTGTCTTCTAATGGTACTGATGCTTACAAAAGGCAGCAGCTTCGCATGAACAGCTGTCTTGCCTCTGGTTCTTCTTTCTATTGAGCCTCTTGTCTTTCATTTTTCCATGGATCCATAAGTGAAATGTGGGATTTCAGGGGACAAGGAGGCCCCTTATTCCCCCTACTGCCCCTGCCAAAAGAAACCCCTTGGAAACTAGAATGCTCTACAGTCCCTTCCTTTGTTACATAGAAAGATTTTAGTGTCTCAAGGAAGGACTGGAACAAACAGAAGATGGAGATTGACATGCAGGACGCCGCAGTGTCTGCAGCTTCTCAAGATGCTGCTGCCAAGCAACTCATCTTCTCTGGGCTAAGAGGTGAGCCTGCTGGGATTCGTGTGAAAACTTAAGGCTGGAAGCTGAGGATACGGTTCAGAGATGTAGCACCTGCCTGACATGCACAATTCCACACCACTGCAAAACAAAAAGACAAAATGTCTGTGGCTTTGGGTACCCTAGATAAGATCCTAGATGGTCTCATGTGACCTCAGTGGATTTCACTAAGAACCTTTATGCAGGAAAATTTCAGAGCCTTTATCACACCAAACAAAGACAGAAACAGAGACAGAGACAGAAAGAGATAGGAAGAGACAGACAGAGAGACAGAGAGACAGAGCGGGTATATGCATATTCCTAATTTTTTTCTTTAAACATTAATGAAAACATCTAGCCAAATTAATCAGACTATTAACGAGTAACACATTAGCCAATAGATATAAATGTTGACAAAATCCATGCCTGTTTGTATTACCATTAATGAAAACAACAAAGTAATTACTCTCCATATTAATTAATTAATCAACACACTAATTATTAATGAAGAAAACATTCAATCCCCATATACTGACTAAACAGCTATCTGATGCAATTAGTAGCTACAATGATGATATGTAAGTAGCCAATTAATCTAATTATTATTAATAAAGAAATAGCAAATAATTATTTCTACCACAGTAATTGCAACCGTGGTACACTTATTAAGTTGATTCGAATTTGAAGACACATGAAAATTTCCTGCATAAATTAACCGAGCAATCAAGTTAATTCAGTGTGCAGCTGGGACATGTTTGAGGGAAAGGTATTCACAATTTGTGTTCCCCTCGAGGTGTAACTATGATCACCGCCCATCTCAGGGAATTTCTGCACAGTTCAAGGATCCCACCCAGGTCTCACACCAGCTCTGTCCCCTGATTGTACATTCTCCTACCCAGGGGTCTTGATTCCTCACCGAGTGCCATACCACAATCACCTTTGCACAAACGTGTAAATGTGGCTGGACTCCAAAAGGACTTCCACTTTCCTTATGCTTCTTGTGAGAGAAGATTCCTGCATATGACAGCATGGATGAGTGGCTTTGACTGTGAGGGCCTACTGTTTTCTGAAAAGCCTGAAGAAAATTGGCAATCGTGGCAAAGCTGGACTGTCTCATTCAGTAGTGCATACTGCAACTGATATCAAGAATGGAGCATGACACTAAGTTGGTGATGCCACAGACAGCGTGCCATCCTCTTCTTAAACTCAAGAGCAAATTCCTGGGCAGTGCGACTGGACTTGCGTTTATGTGAGGCTGCTTTCGATATCATTTCCTAAGAGAATCTATGGGGCTGTAATTAAATAATTAAAACACAGCATGTAGTGTCACCACAGGCGGTATACAGCCATCTCATGCTGCACTGCTGTGCAGTCCTAACACAGTGAATAAGTTTTGCAGGCTCCTACCCAGATTTGCTGAAGATTTTCTGGTTAGAAAACAGGATTTTACCATTAGTTGAAATTTTAAGATTAACATTTGAAAAGCTCTACGCCTTTCTCACTATTTAGAAATGAAAAGACAGACTTCATTGTGTGTGTGTGTGTGTGTGTGTGTAACCAAGATTGGCTCAAATACTTGTAAATAAGATCAAAAAGAAAACCGTACAAACTTGCCCATTGAAAACTGTAATGTAGGGCTGACAGAAGGCTCAGTTTTTGCGGCTGCTCCAAAGGACCTGAGTTTGGATCCCAGCCCCCATCTTAGGCAGCTCACAATCATCTGTAACTTCAGCCTCAAGGGGTCTAACAACCTCTTCTGACCTACACTTGTGCACCATACACACACACACACACACACACACACACACACACTCAATCAATTTTTTAAATATATGGTTGCAGTTTTTAAAAGATGAAAATCAAAGACTCAGTCAGTGACATGAATTTCTGAATGAAGCAGTTACTACCTGAATTGTGGGAACCGGCATGGCTGTGCATTATTTATCCACTTAGGGGGCAAACGGTATCATTAGACACAATTTACAATATATAGATAACTTGTAGCTGTAAACATTTAGTGCAAAGAAGGTACTCACAAAACTGAATAATTAATAATAATAATAATAATAATAATAATCCAGCAAGTAAAATAAGGTCCCAAAGAGGATCGAGGAGGATAGCAGCTGCCCTGGGGTTGCTCATGTCCTCAGACCCCATGATGGACTCAGCCCATCACCCACAAGCTACCCAGCCCACTGAGTCCAGGAGCTTTCAATTTTCCTCAGGAGAAGCTACATTCCACTGACAGGCAATTAACCAAGACTAGATGCAATGATGTGTGAGCACTGCAGTGGTGTTTGATACCTGCAGGAGGAGCTAACCACATGTGTCTGCCTTCCCTCTGCCCTTGCATCTCCTTCAGGACTTTGCCTCCCGACACAGAATCAACTCCAATTTTGCCAGTCTATGCAGGAGCTCTCTTAGGGCCTCCCGAGAACAAATATCCAATTCGCAACCCTGTACTGGTCTTCTCTATTCATCTTCATTTTTAAATGATAATTTGACATCAGGAGGCTTTGGGGGATCTACAGAGGGACTATCCCTCCCAGACTAAGCTGATTCCTAGACACAGCTAAGTAGGTTCCTAGAGACAAAGTTTTCCTGTGCAAACTAACAAATCCCTGGTCCAGGTTTCCATCTACTGTCTTTCATCAGGGTCTTAAGAGTCTGGACCTTTACAATATCCCTGGACCAAATTGCTCCAGGACCAGAGCCCAGTAAATGGAAGAGCATCTAATCACCCGAAGAGTGCTGCAACATTTCCAGCAATCCAGTGCTCAGTTGCTGCAGAGCCTTCCTTACTCACTGTGCTTTTATTGAAAACCACAGTAAATGCTCTTACCATGACCATCCAAGGACCACCATAGGACTCCCACACACAGCTTCAGACACACAGCACTCCATGCTATGAGAAACATGATGTAAAGAACTGCCTTACCAGTGGCTTCCATTTCTCATCTGTTGGTCTTGCATGATTTGATACCAAGAGAGCTAAGAGTTACTAGAAAACACTCTCTCTACCCTAGTCTCCTCCTGTCCCATTAGCATGTGGGTCCCTTAGGTGACAGATTCTGACCACTTAGGCTTTCCAGCTCCAGAGTAAAGTTTGGTACACAGCAGGTACTTGGAAGTACAGGCTGGATTAGGAATCAGTGAACCAGATGGGGAAATAAACACAGTAGAAAATAGTGACGAGCCCAGGAATGGTGGGAGATACATGCCAGGAAGACAGAGGGGGAATGGCAGAGGATCAGAGTAATATGCCATTATGTAGGTATGGCTGGCCTTGTGTCTGACATCAGAGAGAACCCAGTGTACCAGGAAGTACCTACTGTAAGCACCATAATGCCCTCTGACCCAACATGGGATAAAAGTAAATTCCATAACACATCCAGGCACCATGTAGTATCTATCTGCTGTGAATCTCACATGGCCTGGTTCTGAACCTAGCTCCTATGTGAGTTGGGATACATCATGCACGGCAAAGCTACCATGCAGAGGCTGGTGATATATGCCTGGATCGCTCAGCTCAACACCTGGCATCCAGTGAAACTCTGCCAGATGAAAATGTCCTTGATGTCAGATGTTAACACAGAAAGAAAGGAGTAGACTTTACAGTTAGAAACCAGAAGTACAATAGAAAAACATTTACAGCTGAAAATCATTTTGAAGAGCTGAATTAATACTGATATTTTTTTTAACCTTGGAGATAAGGTCTCACCATATTTCTCAAGCTAGACTTGAACTCCTGGGCACAACAGATTTTCCTTCTTCCAAAGCAGGGAGGACAGTGTGTGTCCATGCTAGAGGGACTGTTGGTGAATCCTGTATCGAATCCTGCTTCATCTCCTTTATCTCAACCCATCTTACCTTATTGCTCTTTTTGAATCAGTGAGTCATTTGGTAGCCTAGGCTGGCTGAACTCACCATGTGGCTCAGCTTTTACAAAGAAGAATGAATATGACTTAGGACCACCCTTTTTAGCTTTCTACGTGTGCATTTGCATTAGTAACATTTTTAATTTATTAGTGCATATTTGTTAGACAAAATGATGGATGCCATGTTCTTATTTTTGTTCAACCATATAATGTCTTTGACCATATTTACCCCCACTACCTTCCCTTCTCCTAACCTGCTTCCTCTAGTCCCTTTCCTCTTTCCAAAGAGTTCTATTTCTTTTATACAGTGTGCTCATGTGTGAGTGTGAGTGTGTGTGTATGTGTGTGTGTGTGTGTGTCCCTGTTTGTGCACATATATGCACATGTTATCAGGGTCCCAAAAGAGAAAGAGAAGAGTCTACCTTCCTTTACTGTGGTTTTTTTTTAATTTGGAGTTTGGAGTTTTTCATTTGTTTGCATTTTCAGGAAAGTAGATGTAACTTATTGTCATTCCTTTTAATCCTCCAATGGTGACTACCAAGATGCCAGTCGCAAGCTAAGAACTGCTCCCAGGCCACTGAGTCAGAGAAAACAGCATTGCTATGGGGAAATGAAAAGGCAGTCCTTACCTGTGGTCCCAGCGCTCCTGGGGTTCCTGGTGGACCCACTTCACCTTTCTTCCCCTGAGTGCAAAAGAGAAGCCAAAGTTAACAGTGAAGCATCACACCCAATTCTGTGACTTCGAAGCCCTTGGATTTCTTGGTCTCCTAGGTCTGCCTAACCTGTCTGATGGTGGTCAGTCACTCCAGAGAAACTGTATGAACAGACATGAATCTCCCTCCCCCTTTCTTCTCTCATGTCTCACCCCCTCCTCTACGCTTCAAAACGATTGCATGGTCCCTACTCCCTTCATGAGCCTTGCTTTCCAACAGTCGTTTCCCTGAGCTGCATCTTACAGGAGGATTAAGGATGCCTCTGCCTGCACCTTGTACAATCACAGTGTTCACTCTATTTATGTAGACAGTTCCTCATTTGTGGGTTAGCAGGTCACTGAGTCTGTTTGCATCCTTCAGTGGTACGAATCTGTGCAGTGAATGGACTACATCTTTGATGAGTTCATGAGGGCAATCTCCCTGATTACACCCAATGTTTGATATATATAGGCATAGCTGGCTTTGTCGCTCCCTGGACCCAGCTGTGGTACTTTCTCTTTGCTCCTTATTTTCTTCTGTCCCTTACTCTCTCTACCTTCCCTTTCCACTTCTCTCTCCTTGCTGTCATCCTTTCTTCCCTCCTCTTCTTCTCCTTCCTTCTTCCATTATCCTTCTCTTCTTCTTCTTCCCATACCACATGAGCACTTGAGACTCCTCAGGTGAGTGGGACAGCTTCACATACTGACTATAATTAAGGCATAGAACTGGGGGAGGCAAAGGAAACAAGCATGGAGCCTCAAAGGGTCTGGGTGTCCTGGACAGAGCAGAATCATCCATGGAAGTCCAGGGTTGAAAACAACCACACTGTTTACTGTGTGTAGGCTCTGAAGCACACAGGTGATCAAGTGGGGTCTGAAGACAGAATAAGGTTGGTCAAGCCAGTATGCTCAGCATATTTCATCCCTCCCACACATCAGCTCACCCCAAGATTACTGCAGTAACCCCAGACAGACAGCTTCCCTTACTGCTTTTCCCTTTATATTCATAAAACATCCACTGAATTCCTTCTGCCCAAACATCACAGTGCTACTTTAACTCAGACCAAAATTTTTATGTCCCCAGCTTGCCCTGCATGATCCTACTCCTGCACTTTCATCTCATTTCATTGGATCTTCCTCTACATCCAAGCATGGTGGCCTTGCCCCTCTGCCTTGAACAGACCAAATAACCAAACCCCAATGCCTTTTTCTCGGGTGTTCTTCCTGCCCAGAGAAGCTTCTCCAGAGACCCATCTGTCTCTGTTCAAAGGCCCTCTCACCTGACTGTCTCCTCAGAAACAATATACCAACAGCACTCTCTTCACTAGCTGTGCCTCCTCACCCTGCAGGACCTCCTTAAGTTTGTGCTACCACCAACATTCCATTGATGTCTGTGTTTATTTACTGCCTTTCTGCCCTACTGGGACACAAACCATTCAGAAGCAGTTGCTGGTTCTGGCTTCATTTGCAATCTACCTTGAGGGCCCAGAACAGTACCTGGTAGTGCATGGTTGCTCTGTACACATTTGTAGGCTGAATAAACTTCATTTTAGGTGGATGTGAGCGACTTGTGAAAACCCTAGCAGTGGGGAAAACTGTGTGGGTCAGTGGTAAATTATATCAGAGAGAGGGAATAATTCTATGTGACAATGTTTTATCCAGCCACGGCCCTAGAGAACTTGGCCTGCAGGGTTGCATAGAATGATGCCAATAAGCATCAAAAATTAGTTTCTTGACACTTACTAGGTAAAATCAAAATGTGGTCACAGAGACCTTCAGAAGTAAGCCATGCCTTAGATTCACCTGGTCTCACCTTGCATGAGACCCTGCTCTGGTGACAGTGGACATTAAGAGGATGATCATGAACAAAGCCCATTCCTTCTCCTCAGGGAATGGAATATGGACATTTTCAATATTCTACCTGGACAGACGTCCTTCCTCTTTCCCTAGGTTATTTCACAGAAAGTAGCTGGTTATTTACAAGATTAATTCAGGACCAACCCAGCATCATTCTGTTGATAGGAATGAAACACTGAAAGGGTCCTAGGAGGAAGGACAGAGGACAAGGAAGGATGTGAAAACCTGGCTGTTGGTTGAGAAGAATACGTCAGAGTGATTCCTCCCTGCCTGCCTGTGCAGGGTGGGGGAGCGAGAGGCATGAGTCCCTCTCACAGACAGGAGGTTGTGGGGTCTCTGCCTCCTCAGCAGGCCATTAGAGGAGGACAAATCCCTCTGATGAAATGAAAATGAGCTATGTAGCAGCTGTGAGATCAGGAAGGGCTCCCTTGCCTGGATGTGAACTACAACAATCTAGAAGGGCAGACAAATGTAGAGGTTTGAATGAGAAATCTCCCCCCCCCATAGGCTCACATATTTGAACACATGGTGCCTAGTTGATGGTGTTGTCTGGGGAGATGGAGGGGGTTGTAGTCTTGCTGGAGGCTAGCCTTGCATGTTTATAGCCTCACGCTAATCCCTGTTTTTCTCTTTGCTGTAGATCTGCAATCAAAGCTGCGGAGTACTGAGCTTCTTGCTCCTGCTGCCATGCCCGCCCTTTGCCGCCATGCTTTCCCCACCATGATGGATCCTCAATGCTCTGGAGCCATGAGCCCAAGTAAACTCTTCTGTAAGTTTCCCTGGTCATCGTGTTTTATCACAGTATCAGAAAACAAATACGAGACATGATGTCACGTAAGAAGCTTATGGCCAGAAAAGAGAAAGGCAAAGAAGCCTACCAACTAACTTCCCTACCATTAGGTTTTTCAGTACAGAGGTAAAAGCTTAGGGTACAACCAGGGATCAGAGAAGGTCATGAAAATGTGTCCTCAAACTACCATCATGAAGCTGCCTCTCTCCTGAAAACAGAATAATCTTCATCATCCATTTAAGGGTAGCCACACTGTAGTCACCTGTGTCCCCTGAGGACATGCTGCTGACATCCCAGCACCCATAGCCACCAGGTGCCTCCCAGAGATCTCTTACTCCTTCCCTTGTGGCTGAGATCATCTCCTCTAGCACCCATTGGGCCATCTGTGCAGTAGGTCAACCCTTCTAAGGGAAAAGAAGCTGAATCTAGGCTTCGCACCTCGAAAACATCAGAGGTTCCACATCAGGTATAAGACACACTGGAGCTGTTTGTCCTGAAGATCCCATACCCAGACATCCCCTGCCCTCTTTTCTAACAGCATTCAGTAATAAAACTCCCGGTTGAATTTTAATAAACTTGTTCTGTGCCCTCAAGGTAGAAACCAAGTAAACCCAGAATCAGCTGGGAGGTTTATCACATCTCCAGCACAGGACCCTTAGGCCTTAGAGACCATAGCCATACCTCTGCCTATGCAATACCTCCTCCCATTTCAACTTGACAAAAATCACAACCTGGGGCAACTCCACTTCCTCCAGGAAGGCCCAACAATAATAAAAATTATAGGCAAAACAGGAAAACACATTTGAGATACACATTCCCCACTATCATCTACAAATGAATGAGTTCGCATCTCAAGGGCTGGGCACAAAGCCCTGAGCAGCTGTGTTAGCTTCAGCTGAAGCCAGGGAGCAGCTGCTGTGCACTTCCTGAGTCTGACGGGTTCTTCTGGAATAAAGAGTGATTTTACTAACTAGGTCTGCTTCCTGAAATTCTAATTTTCTTTTCTTTCAAACTGCAGCCCAGCACAATATCTGGATAAGTATTGGCAATTTATCACAAGGGCAGATTGTTCAATGATTCTGGATGCCAAAATGTTAAGCAAAACTGCTATTTTCAGGGCAGCCTGTTTGCCCATGCAGAGAGGAGAGGCTGATAAATTCTAAACAGCAACAAACCTAGCTAGGATGTATTAACACAGCCACTGGCGGAGCCATTAGCATACAAAAGGCTTGGCTGTGCCTGTCAGCTAATGTGTGCCTTATGGTCTTTTGCTCAGCTCTTTTCCATGCCTCCAAATGTCTAGAATGATCATTTCCCACTGTTTGGATCTGAAACCTGGTGTTCTGGGACTACTTAGAATGTCCTAACAAAACCCTGGCTCCTGGCCCTGGAATGAATCAAGCAGTAGCCTGTGGCCCAAACACTGCTTCCATCTGGTCCAGCAGGAAGTTTTAACAATGGAAAGTGGAACAAATGCCACCAAAACTGCCACTGACAAAACCTGACAGAAGTCAGAGCTGGTGCGTCTCACGGTATATCGGCAGTCATGAGACCTCAGTGCCAAGGGAAACAGATTAAAGTGATACACATCTGGGGAACCACACAGGATGTACCTGATTGGAAAGTAAGATCCCCAGTCTCTCTACAAGTTGCTCATGGCTGAGGAAACAGCTCAGGGTTTTGTTCTCTCGGATGGGAATAACAAAGCTCAAGTTGTAAAGAGGGTGGAGCCAGGCAGACCTGGCTCTGATCAACCCTATCTTAGAGTGACACTCTGGGTGACCTTGGAGACTCTGACACATTTCTTCAGGTCTTGGATCCCTAGTTAGTCAACTGAGACTAAGCTACCATACCCCATGGTACTTTGTAAAAGTTAAATGACAAACGTGAAAGGAGAGTTGGGGTGGGGAAACGGCTCAGTGGGTAAAGTGTTTGTCTCCTAAGCATGAAAACCTAAGCCTGAACATCAGTAAATTAGCACTAGTGGAAAGAGACAGACTCCTGGAGCTCACAGACCTTACAGTGTATCCAATGTGTCTAATACAATCGAGGAGCCTTGTCTCAAATACCATTGCAGAGGAAATAATATATTCAGTGGAAAAATGCCTAATATTGACCTCTGGCCTCCACACACAGATAAACTACTAAACACACATGCAGAGAAAAAATTGCAAAGTTGTAGTCCTGCCTTGCAGTGACCGCCACCTACTTGTTTCCACTTCCTGTGGGCTCTATGCCTGCAAAAATGTATGCCATTTGAAGAGTGGATCCTTGTGACATTAGTCAGTAGAAAACAACGTGGGCAGTGCAGTGAGTCTCTATCATGAGGAGAAGGGGAGCCACAAATCTGAGAGGGTCATCTCTTTAGTTCTCATTAACTGATGAGGGAAAACCAGAATATGTTAAAATAACCAAAAGGGCTGGAAAAGGTTGCTGTGAGCTTATGCAAAAAGTAAAGAACAGAGATCAGAAGGAGTTTGGGAAGGGAACTGGCTCCTCACTGTGGATTTCCAGGACATCCCATCCTTCCTCACGATTCAGTGTTCCAAATTTTATACTTAGCTGAAGTTCTTGATACATTTTTGACTTGTCAAGACAAGATCCCTCTAGGACTCAGTGCAAAGAGCTAGGTGACACCCAAATTCTTTCCTTCCACACTGGACATTCTCCTGACTAAGGTCCATACCCAGGTGAACAGACACCGGTCCTGTGTCCTGCCCTTCTCCATACCACACAGTCATGTGTGTGCCCAGAGACTTGATTCCACATTTGATTTCACTTTTTCTGGTACACAAATTACCCAAGACATTACCAATATACACTACTGTATATTCTACATAATTCTATATATTGGATAAGTTTTTCACGCATATATAAACTTGTGTTTTATAGGTGTGAAACACTAATCATGCAGATGCAAAACTAAGAAAAGTTCTCACTCTTTTGGTTTTACATCCTAGTGGTGAGAAGACAAGTTCTCAACAAGAATCATATCATCAAAGTTCTAATGGGACTGGTGTCTGGGGGTGGACAATAGCTTTTTGTTTTTAAAAAGAGTAAGACTCCTGGAAGCCTGGAATAATTTCTTGGGTCCTAACTCCAGCTGACAATAGTTTCTAGCTCCTCCTTACCTTCTAGATTAGGCAAATTGGTAGACTATGACAAAGTGCACCATATCTCCCTCCACCCTAGGCAAGCACTCCTTATCTGCTGCGCTGTAACAAGGGGCCAAGCATCAATGCAGCCTAGGTACCAATCCTCTGCATTCACTAGGCCATTGGACAAAACCATCAGCTTTGTCTAAAATGAATGCATTTACCTTGCCAAAGATTCTGCTGTCTGCCTATGGCTAATCTCTTAAAAAAAAAAAAAGGGGTACAGATTCCTTCCCCTACTTGATATTTTAGTCTGTCTCCATTCACAGGTCTCTATGCCTGGCTTTTTAAATTGGTCCCATTCCTTCATGAAGCCTGAACATGTGTCCTGACATTTAGGAGTGCTTCTTGATGCTTCTTCAATGGAAATCAATGGGGAGGAAATGACAGGTGGCAAGTAAGAGAAGCAGAGAGACAACTTTTAAGTAAGTCATCCTGTCTCAGGCGTTCCTGACTCAGCCAGGGACTAATGTCACAGGAAGCTGCTTCCAAGCCCAACAACATCTCAATTGGCTGTTTCTTTTTTCCGTTTTGTTGCAAGCATTAAACTCAATGATCACAGCCAAGAATGGTGAGCAAGTCAAGACTATCAGAGGGGCAGAGGCTTCTGAATACCCCAAGTCACCACTTCTAAGTCACTAGAGGCAGCAGAGCAAGAGACATACCCTCAGTTCTCCCAGGGCACCCTGTAGCAATCTCTTACTTTTTGCTTCCCTCTGCTAGACCACGGCCCTTCAGAAACCACCTTCTGCCTTTTACCCAGTCTTCTCCCTGCCCAGACTATGAACTAGGCCAGGTTGAGACCTCAGTGACTTCTGTGCCTTCCATGTCTCCCTCTCTGGACTGGGCTTTTATCTTATTATTTGGTCACCAGTGGGCTCCTGACTGATGGTCTCCCTCCTCCCTGTAATTGTTTCCAAACCCAGATAGATGGGTTTAGAATGCAAGTCTGGCTCCTCACTGTGGTAGCAAACATCACAATGAGCAAACACAGTCAGGCACAAAGAAGTCAGAACATGCTGAGCACCGGGGTAAATATTTGATGAAATTTCAAGCAGATTTGGGTTGGATAATGGTATTACGGTTCAGTTTCTCATAAAATCCTTTATCTTTTGGAGACAGGGTGCTGAAATATTCATATGCAAATCGTGGGACTAAGAATTGCTTCCAAACTCAAGCCCAGTGGTGGGCAGACTGAGTGTCGATATAAATAAAACAGACTTTTCAATGACTTCATAAATGTTGAAGTGGATATGGGGATATAGAGGTTCACTTAGTTATTCTTTCAACTTTTGCATATCTTCCTATAATAGAACATGGTGAAGGCAGCCCATATTGCACACTTCAAATGAAAATGAAAGCCACAGTCCTTCAGAGGCCTCCAGGGCCGAACACTAATTGTTCTCAGGTTCTCTTACTTCACTTCCCCTGCTCAGACCCTTGTTGGCTCTAAGGATGTCTTACTCGCCTAGATATGCCAAGCAGCCCCTGCCCCAGGGCCCCAGCTAAGGCTGCTCATGTCCTTTCCACAGCTGTCAGCCTGGCCAGCCAACTCATTGCCTGAGAGCCTGCTCAAGCCCATCATTCTCTTTGGGACCTTTCCACATCAACTGCTTAAACACTGACAGCTGTGTCTGCATCCCTCCGCCTGCCAGAATATCAGCAGTATGAGGGCGGGTACCCTCAGTAGACCATCACCACGCTAGTCGATGATTGAAGAGTCATTTGTTGAAAGGATAACTTCTAGTAGAAGGAAAAAGAGGAAGATATAAGGTTAGGGTAGGATGGGTAGGATAAAGGTGAAAAAAAAAACAAGAGAAGAATGAAAAGATATAGAAAGGGAAACGGAAGGGGTAAAGTCTTCAGGACAGTTTCAGCAGGACTAGAACAAGAGGTTATGAGGCTCTTTGGGATTTTAACTGATTCATGCCCAAACTAAAGAAGTGTCAACGACACTGCTGGATGTGATCCATGCACAAAAGTCATAGTAACTCCTCTCTGTGGAACACTTCCTGTGTCCTATAACCATCTTCAGCATACCATTAACTACAAAGCTGCAACAGACAGCACCTGCTCCCACATCACTCACTGGAAGGGCAGCAGCCTTCTCTAAGCTGGGCTTCCCTTCTCTTCTGAATATCTCATCATCTTTATCCATCTCCCCCAGGGACCTGATCTAGCTTAGCTTTAGGGGACTTTGAACATCAGACTGTTGATCCCTACATCTTCTGGGCAAATTCTAAGACGGATCGCAGAATACCTACGCAATGTCAGAGCTTAACATACAGTGTGGAAACAGGTGATAAAAGCAGGCAGGCTTTGGAGAAGTATGTGGTCTTCGGCAGGAATACCTGAGGGGCCGTTGAGCAACTGTGTTCTACAAGGGTCTAGCCTTGATTTACAGTAGCTATTGCCAGATCTGGCACACAGTTGGGGCTTGCTACATTCATGTCTCATTCCACTCCAGCCATAGCTCTACCCTACCCTCTCCATTGTTTTGCTTCCCTTGAGTCTCCAAGTCCCGTTCTCTAAATCTCAGGGCTCAGTTCCCAAGTCTCTTAATCCGTGGTAAGACTGAACTAAGTCAAGCTCACTCTTTATATGTGGTTGATGTGGCTCATAGCGTTTAAGCGCTTGCTAGCACGGCAGCAACTGATTTGGGAAGCACACACAGTAGGTTCCAGGCAATCCCAGACAATAAAGTGTGGGCCTGACAAGCCAGCTCCCACAAGATGTTCCTTCTCCACTTGGTGAGTAAATTAAAGATGTGAATAGAAATTGCCCATAGACATCGTTAGGTAAAGAGTTCTGTGTACCATTCTAATATTGTATCGGGGAAAGCAGCAATGACAGTGACACATAAACACTAAGTATTTAATATGTGAACAGAGTTGCCTTAAGATTGCATGTTCAGAGAATAAGAGCCCCGACACAGGGACAATTTACTTCCTATTCTGAGCTTCCTTTCTCACAGAGACTCAGCCATTACGAGGCTTCAACTCTACAGTAAGAAAGCAACAGGCTTGCAAAGACCAGGGGGCATTCGAGGGTCACATAGCATGGATGTCAAGTCTATACACTTATTTCAAAGCCTAGGCTCCTTGTACTGCAGAGGAAAAAGCAATATGGTAACTACTTCATTTGGCTGACAGGGTAAATTGAAACAGGCTATGGCTGAGTATCCTGAATGTGACCCTCTTTGTCTCCTACCCATAGTGCTTTGGACACATCTTGCCACGTATCCCCTGGACTTTATAGTGAGCTTCTACTAGAATCTTAGAGGTTCAAGAGGTTCAACAGAATTGATTGACAGTTCACCGGTAGTCAAGGACAGGTAGAGTCTATTGAGTGACAAGGTTGCACATGATTTCAGGATGAAAGATGTGAAGTATTGTAGGCCCAGCTCTCTTAGTCAACCCACGGCATACATACATATAAAACCATCCTCCAAAGGAGCTACATAAACTTCAGGCTAAATAGGGCATTAAAGTAGGAGAGAAAATGCCTCCATCAGATGCCAGGACCTCTGCCCCAACCCATAGGTCAATTGCTCCATTGCTTCTGGATGCAAACCTGCAGAGTAGAGAAGCTGATTGTGCCAGGAGCTGTCTGCCTCACTATTGGATTTATTTAACCTGTGGAGAGCTCTATGTGGAAATTAGAAAAGAGAGCACAAGCTTCAGAGTTAGATTCCAGCAGATGTACATGAATTCTTCTAGGGACTGCGGATGCAGAGCTGAACTTGAGTCCTGGCTCAGTTTGCCGTGAAACATCCAGTAGAGTATCTGGCTTGCATATGCTTCTTTAGACCTCTTGCTGAAGATTGTTACATTATTCCAGGAGTGTAAAACTTTACATATGACAGCTACTAAATTAAACTAAACTTAATTACGTCAAATCGACTACCATGAGATAAAATGTTCAATAACGATATAGATTTTTAAATTAAAGTTGTATCATGTTGGCAGATTGCAACCTTTGTCTCTATTTTCTCTTATACTTTTCTCCAAATTAAATTCTCACATCATCTCCTGTTAGAAGCTCTGGCTCATGCTGGCCTGGGTCAATCACTGATCCTTGAATTATATACCCTGGTTAGCTTCTTTCTTTCAGGAATTCCTATTTCTTAGGAGTGTGTGTCCCTATGCACCAGACAGACAGACAGTCACAGACTCTTCTCCACGTCTCCAAGACCCAGATCAAGGCAGAGAATAAGGTATATCCTCAACCAGATTAACCAACTAAGCCTAGTCTTTCAGTTTTCAATATTCATGGCAAGTCCCTGAGGTTGAAGAAGCTGGATGAGGAGATTTGAGTCCTCTGTCGGATGACATGCAGTGGTGGCCACGCAAAGGGAGCATGGTTTACTTACTCGGAGACCTTGAGGCCCTGGAGGTCCATCTCTGCCTTCTGGACCAATCAAACCCTTTGGAAAAAGAAGAGAATGTTACATGTGGACTTCCACGGCATGGCATATGCTCTTCCCTCTCACTCTCATTGAACAGGAACATGTCACTGCATCCAAATGGGAAATTATGGGGTCAGAAGGGAAGCAGCAATCCATGATCTGCCATCTACCCTAAAATATACAGACTGACTGATATGAGCTTTTAAAACATGTTTAACCAAAAGACATGAGCGGTGTCATACACTTTGAGGAAAGCACAGTAGGAATGATATGGCTAATGTAATAGTTTGCATAAAGCACAAAGAGAAGAATCCCCTAAACCAAACTGTGTAACTCTTAAGTATGTCCACTCTTTCCATATTTCTGCCTCAGAATAAATTAGCTTGGGTTTTCTGACTCTTAGGAGAACAAAAGGCAAAGTATTAAAGTTAGTACAAATAGAGCCTGGAAAGATGACACCATTTATAGAGCATCTGCTGCTCTTGCTAAGGCCATAGGTTCAGTTCCCATGACCCACATGGTGGCTGATAACCATCCACAGCACAAGTTTAAGGGAATCCTATCCCTTCTTCAGACTTTCATAGGCACCAAGCATACATGTAGTGCATTTACATACATGTAGGCAAAACACTCATCCGTATGTAGTAAAAATAAATCTTAAAAAATTAAAGTTGGTCCAAATAAAATTATCTAAGAAAGGCACATGTCAATTAGAGAAAGATGTTGAAGGCTGTAAATTCTGTGGGACCTTTAGGGTGGGGGTCACCAGACATTGACAAAGCTCCATCATGTCTTCTAAATAGTGGAGATGTTGTATTCATCTGCTAAGTACTTGAGAAGACTATATGAAGAGTGGACCCTCAGGCCTCAACACTCCATCATAATTGTACAGAACATGTGAGACCCTCAAATCCAGCTCTGGCTCTGTCACCACATCCTGCTGAATTTTGTCCAGAAATGTCTTCCTTGAACTTCTTATCTTAAATAATCAGTATCACATAGGCATGGTCCCTGTGATCAAATGTTGCATGACTCTTTGGTGACTAGTCTATATTTAGAGCTATGCTCTTTGCTTTCTATACCACCATGTAAGTAGTAAGGTGAATCCATCTGTGGCATAGTATGAATGGCATGCACAAATTCTCCTTCCACATAAGGAAGTGGCTTATGCCATGCATTGGTAAGATTACCAGAACTTGTTTCATCTTAGGGAAGGGAGAAATGTTGCCAGCATTCAGATGCAGAGTATCATGTACTATTCCCAGGATATATTTTCTTCTCCATGGGGTTGCTGAGGTTCACAAACTCAAAAGTTTTCTATTCTTCACCAAAGTCATTAAAGCCAGTTTCCCAGTTTTACTCAATTCAACGAATATTTAAACAGTAATAGATCTGTGGATGGGCTCTGAGGTAGGTGCCACTGGGGATTCAAAAGAAGGTAATGATGCAGAACACAGGTTGAACTCCATGTAGGCTTAGCAAATCTCCAAGAACACTGATTTGTACATCAGCCCGCCTAACCCTCACAGCATGATTATGTAATGAAATGATGACAATGATAATTTTCCAGTTAGAGATGAATCAGTTGAGTACTAGAGTTACTGGACGCTGTTAGCAAAGGTACAAATCTACATTTTAGAAAGATACCATAGGTTAGGTGGTCAAGGCCTTTGTCTTCTAATTGTGAGTGCCTTCCCATGGACACCCTGTTCTTTATCCATTCTAGTCATGTCCCACTGGAATATTCTCCTGAGTGTCCATTAGCAGGAACATCTCTCCACAATTACTCACTAAGTTCTCATCATGTATAAACCTTGTAGATTTCAATACAGGAAAAATATTGATCCTGGCCTTAGAAGTTTATGCCAAGTATAGCAATAAAATGACTTCTAATAGCATATTTCTATACCAGTTGATCAGAGCACTTTTCAACTTTCATCAGAGAAACTTCTTGCAATAGATGGGAGTTAACACAGAGATCCACAACTGGAGAAGACAGACTTTGTGGGCACTCAGTCTTAAAAGGGATGTCTTCATCAAATTCCTTCTCCCAAGACGTAGAGATCGATGTGGAGGCAGAGAAGATTATAAAAGCCAGAGATGGTGGAAAACTCCAAAGAAATAGTACCTTTCAGACACAACAGGACTGAGGCACACATGCACTCACAGAGACTGGCAGCATACAGAACACCTGCATGGGCTGAAACCAGATAAAATCCCAGCACTAAGAGAGGAAGTGGACACAAAGCTACACCTCCAACCAAGAGTCTATTTGCACTTAACACCTTCTGGGAAACACAAAATCAGTTTTTTCCCAATGCAATGTCACTGGGTATATCAACCATAATCCAGTGCAGGTCCCATGCTGAGGAGTACTCCTCAAACACAAAGAGGCTTCATGGATTTGAGCTTGAGTGTATGTGCTGAGGGTGTTTGTTTACTCTGTTTCTTTGTTTGTGTGGGTTTTGTTTCATTTTGATATTTTTTGCCATTAATGTTTAAAAACATTTTTTTTTGCTTGTCTGATTTTTTTTTTGTTTTTGTTTTTTGTTCTTTATTGAGAGAAAGAGAGAAAACAAAGTTAGATGAGTAGGAAGGGTCGGGAAAAGTTGCAGGAGGGAAAAGAACATGATCAAAATATACTGATAAAAACAAAGGTAATAAAAATGAAGGAAGAAGGTGAGAGAGAGAGAGAGAGAGAGAGAGAGAGAGAGAGAGAGAGAGAGAGAGAGAGGTAACTTTTAAAATACATTGTATAAAAAAAAATTAAAGAAGTTTAGTTCTAGAATGGTGTTCCCTTTTAACAAAGACTTTATCTGAGTGCTTAAGATAAGTGCTCAAGTCTAACCAAAGCAATTTCATTATCGACACCTTGTATTGCACAAAGTCTTACTCTTCAATGACAAGAGTGTACAGCACAGGAGACCATCTTCAGTACCTCGGACAGTTCTTCAACAGCAGTTCTTGCTCCAATGGAGAAGCTTAAGAAAATTTCAAGGCCCCCCCCACCTCAATACACTTCATGATGAAAAGCACCTAGGCTACATAGACAGACACCCAGTTCGATTTTTTGTTTTGCTTTATAATAGCTTTTTAAGCCAGCCAACTACCCTCAAACCAACTCCTTCACTGTGTCAGATAAGAATAGAAATTCATTGTTTTCCAATTGTGGATCTCCAGTATATATTTCCATACACACACAGACTAATTCTCTTAAAGATTATAGAAGATAGCAATTGTCCTAAAAGTTTTTGATATTAAATCGTTCTAATTACATTAAAATCAAACACTATCTAGGTTGCTTTAATTATCTACCTATCAGAGTATCCTAATAATGAACAGTGCCAAAAGCTTAGCATGAATCAATTTAGAGATGCAGTTGCTTCATTTCTCTCAATAAAATACAGTGATGTAAAAGATCAGAATCATGTTGCCTAGAAGTATAACTTTAACCTCCAGCCCTGAGAGAATTCACTACTTCAAATGACCCCTATAGAGTTCACTGCATTTTTATTAATTATCCTTAGAATCTGAATGTTCACCATAAACGATCACAGGGACCCTTCATCTCATCCTAGCAAATGGTTATTTTTCACATCATTAGGTTCTTAACGGACGCAGAAATTAATGGCTGTACGCACAGAGCCTCCACACAGTCAAAGCTAATTGGAGGGGTGGGGAAAGTATATATGCAGGAAGTGGTTCAATTGACATTTAAGTGCCTGATCTGAACAGAAACTGACACACCAAGAGTCCCTGATCATGGCCTGTTTGGGGCAAGGGGCTCTGAATGCAGGCTGCATGATATCTGTACTTGATTCTGTGCCAGCTGCCTAGAGTTCATTGTCCCATGAAGAATGGCGATAACCACAGCACCTACCCAAGTGATAGCATGGCTTCTGGAATAATTCTGTATTCAGCAACAGATAGACTATACATTTCTAGACTTACAAATATTAGGCACACCCACCATTAGGGAGTAGTGACTTACAGGTGCTCCTGGAGGTCCAGGTAGGCCTTGGTGACCTCTTGGTCCAGGGGCTCCCTGAAAAGACAAGCAAACAGGCATTAGTCACTATATTCCTTTCTACATGATCAGGGACACCACTGCCCATGACCCTTCACTGTCAAGAACTTACTTCCCAAACTCCCAGAAAGCACCAAAGGCATGCAGGCATTTGATTCCCCGGGTGGAAGTCAATTGGACATATCCCTGAGCCCAACCCCATAGCTGTGGCCTTTCTTCTGCTACAGCTTAAATCTCCCAAATGGAAAGACCCATTCCACATACCTGCTCGCCCTTCAGACCTTCTCTCTGCACCTGAGAGACAAACAGGATTAGCAAAGCTATCATCAATTTCCTCAACAGTAATAAGCCACCCTCAGTTCCATTTCAGGTATCCACTCCCGCATGCCACGATGCCATGGTTTCTGACTCTTCTCAAATATAATCCAATGATTGGATTGAATGCTGTTTTGTTAAAGGCTTTAACAGCATACATTAAGAACACACAATAGTGGGATTCATGGTGGCCTTTTCATGCATGGATGTAGTACCCTGATTCCTCCCTCAGCAACCACTAACTGCCTATAAACCCCTGTCATCAGATGAGTTCTTCTCTATGCTTAGAAGTCACTGCTCTTCCAATGACCCAATTCCATGACCTTATGAGTACATGGGCTCCACCAACAGTGACTCACCACAGAGCCTGGCACACCAGGGGGTCCAGCAGGCCCCACATCTCCCTGAAGAGAGACAGAAAGCACATTAATGGCTATTGTTACCACATTCCCCTTTTACCTTTTCCCTAGCTCTTGCTTACCCTGAGCACCAAGAAGATCTTCTCTATGTTCCATCACACATATCAGCAATATGCTTAGACATCCACCTACTTCACAATATTCTTGAAGAGCACCCAATTCTTATCTCATCATCCAGCCCATAGGCTACTGGAAAGCATGAGATTCTTTTATTTTCTCTTACCAATGTCCAGATCTAGCTAGCTGTTCTGTGAGATTTGTCATACCTACACACTGTCTTATAAATAGCACTGGACCACCTTTCTGGGGATACCAGATGTAGCAGGCTTTGTGTTAGATACAGAAACAGCAGCAATTTCTACCTTTGCAATGGCCCTTGTGCCAAGTTCATGGTTTAGCACATGGTCAACATTTTGTTAAACATCCTCCAAATGAGTAAAAAAAAAAATTTATATATATATATGCTGTGAGAATTTCAGTGCATTTTCATTGTCACCAGACAGAGTCATGTAGTCATGTTCCATGTCTTTCCTCCCTCGTATGCAGGTTACCTGGGCTACGTTGGCTCTTGTTCTATCCGGTTGCCTAGGCCATAAACTGCATGTTAGTTCTACATAAGACATATCTGTCAACTATGGCAATACAAAACCCTGGATTCCATGACTCCAGTGCCTGATAGCTAAGGCAAGGACACTGCATTTAGATAGCACCTCTAGCAGAAACACTTTTCTCTTACCTACATGTAGTAGGATATTTCTCCCACTACATTTTACAATAAGGCTTGGTAATTTGGGAAGAGCTAATATGGGAGAAGTGAAGAGAGAGAGAGGGAGAGGAAGAGGAGCGAGGAGATGAAGGAAGAGACAGGGGGAGAGATATAGCAGCATGGAGAACCACACATGGGTCCAGAACAGTCCTGAGTAACGATTTATATCATAAGGTTAGATATTGGGAAACAACTCTAATTGTGTGGGCAAACTGTTATTTGAACATTTCTAAATGTATAAAGCCTTTGGATAATAACTAAGGTTAGAGTCTCATTTCTACCTGGTACCGAGTGGATGGCAGATATTGTCTGGGGTTCAGCCAAGCTTTGTGGAGACAGTGTGGTAGATTGGCAGAGCCATCTCCCATGCTGGCGTCTTGTGAGTGCCAGGGTCGGTGCTTTGTCTAGTCAGAGCTGAGCAGCTGTGAGAGCATGCTGCTGTTCTTAGCCTCAGGCCTTGTCTAGTCCGGAACATGGCTGCCCAAGAAGAACAAGCCAGAGTGGGTGCCGCTGTTTTAAATATTATCATCAACACCTATAGCCCTGCTCAAGCAGTCCAAAGCATTACTGATTAAGTGAAAAATGAATGAATGAATGAATGAATGAATGAGACACTGAACAAAGATGAAAGCCTGCTAAATCTCAAGGCTAAGTAGAAATAACTAGTGACTCTGGGCATGTTTGCCACTGTCTACTGAATTTTGGAGTATGTTAAATTAATGAGGTACATGCCCTATCTGCTTCCCCTTTAGCCCTCCCTTTGAGTCCAAAACCAACTTAAGTACTTCTTTTCTGTCCAACCCCACCATATCCTATCTCTGTCTGAAAAAAGAAAAAAATCACCAGTACATCATCAAGTTTACTTCTAGCAACCCCAGTTGTTCTTTGATGTGTTTTTCATGTGCATGTTTGTGTACATGTGTGTGTATGCATGTGAGTACCAGAGGATAACATGGGGGGGGGTCCTTCTTCAATCAGGATTTATTGAGCCAAGATCTCTAGCTGATGCCAGGGTTACAGGCAGGGTACCACAACAGTCTATTTCTTCATTTCTACAGGGTTACAGTGCTTTATCCACTGAACATCTTCTCTGCCTCTCCAATTGCTCTTTTCTATGTCAAAAGGCTTGCATAAAACACAATGGGAAAACTGCAACTTTATAAGCAAATTTTAAATTTACATTAAAAAAAAACTAAAAGTACTTGAGTGACAGCTTCCCTTGCTGTCATTCATTTTTTTGTCTCTCACTATAATAATTGAGTTCTACCTAACAAGATCCTTTACTTTCTCTGAGTTACCACACATGGGACACATGCACACACACACACACACACATACACACACACACACACACACACACACACACATACACACACACACACCTGCATGCCCACATTGTACATTTAAAGCATTCTATAATCTGTCCAGGTACCTTTGTAACAAGTACTCATGAACATACATGTCCCATGTACTCAGGCACTAGCTCAAATAATTTTATCTGTATTTCTCTATGAATATTTAATGTCTCTGGGATGGTTTTATTCATTCTATACCTCCACATGCTTTATTAATACTTTGGTAACATATGATTGGTCAAGGCTTGTTGTTGTCAGGTTTTTCATGGCTGAGATGAAACACTACAACAAAAACAACTTGGGAAGACAATGATTTATCCTGCTTAATCTTCATACCACAAACTATTATCAAAAAAGAAATCAAGGCAAGTACTTAAGGAGTACAAGCAAGGAGGAGTACTTGTACTCATTTCTTATGGCTCACACAGCCTGCTTATGACACCCAGGACCACCACTCAGAGATTGGTACCACCCACTGTGAGCTGGTCCCTCTCATGTCAATCATGAAATGGCCCATAGGCATGTCCAGAGGCCAATCTTATAGAGGCATTTTCTCAATTGAGCTTCCCTTTTCCTAAATAACTAGCTTGTAGCAAGTTATCATAAAACTATAATATAGCACACACCTATACTATAATTTTGTGTGGATGTGCCACACACATATGGACAGGCAACATTACAGACAGCTGAATAATGAATCACTATGGCTCATTATGAGAAGGCATAGTTTGTCATTAGCATGACTAAACAAAAGCAATTGCAAATAACAGTCATGAAATAAATCAATACGTGTTTAATCACTTGCAGGTAATAATGAAATAAAATCTCTTGGTATACTCAATTTTTATTGAGCAAAATAATATCCTAGTATTCATCTGTAACAATTATGTAAACAGAACCAATAGTTATTGACCAGTTTCTAGTGGCCATGCCATTCTCCAAGGACCTAATACAGATGAAGTCTTTCTCTGAGTTAACAATTTTTTCTATCTTAGAGATGAAGAAACTAAAACATAGAAATATAAATTGTTCAAAAATTTAATAGTGAATATATTCAAATCCTTCCTAGAGTCATATTTTCAATGATATGAAACAATGTTATTTAAAAAAAAAAAACCTGATTTAGCTGCTGAGAAAACTAACTCCTAGGATGACCCCCATATTCTAGTATTGGTACACAATGCACAAATCTTTACAGTATAGTGGTCAATAAGTGCCTAATTGTAAGCACATAAGGAAGCCATTGTGATTTCCACATTGATGTTCTAAGAAGGGTTGTGGCATCTACTGGGTGTTTGTCATTTTTCTTTACTCAAGCCATGTTCTCCACTGTGAACAGCACTACGGAGAAGCCACATAGCCCAAAAGCACCAAAGAACTGGCCCCACCAATAACAGATCACATAAGCAACAAGGAATTAGAGTCTACAGCCCTAGGGCATGCTTGAAATAACCACAGCCCATATGAGGAGACCTCCTGAGCTGGGACAATATGTGTCCCTAGATTATTGCTCTGAAATATCACAAAATCTTGAAGGTTTTCTGATAAGCTACAGAGGTATGGAGTCATTTGTTGTATAGCAATGGATAACTGACATACTGGAAATGATCTCGTTCAGTTTTCAACACAGCCTAAGATGCTCTGACGTGTATTACTGTGTATCTTATGTGGTCGTGTGGATTTAATAAAATCTCGTGGGGTCATAGGCAAAATAATATTTTTTGGTCTCTGTCTCTTATCTGTAAAAAGAATGTGCCAATGGTCCCAATGGCTTCTTCAATAACTGTGAGGCAGCAAAGGTCTATAAAATCCTAGATTCTTTCTCTCTCATTATGAGATGACAGGCACCAGACCATGTGAACCTGGCTGATTTGTAATTATCTCTAGGAATGCCCCAAGTAATGTAGTGACCTGTGACATGGACCGTCCCCTTTGCATTTGCCTCGAGAAGCAATAACTCAGCATTTCCCCAAATATGAGAGGATAAACTAAATCTTCATATTCAACAGAAAGACTCAATACAAGCAACACAACACACACACACTCACACACTCACAACAGGCCTGCACAATAAGCATTATTCTTGGTCTTACTGACTTGAACAAGTAACTCATTTTAGGATTTTAGATCTCTGTAGGAGTGTATTAAAATCCTAATACTGGAATAATACAGCAATGCAAATCTCAATTGTAAAATAAGCCAGCAGGGGAGAAGAGTTAACTCAGCTAGAAATGAAGCCAAGGTGAGTGAGAGGGAAACATAGGTTCTCCAGCCTTGTCCCTTTGTGGAGGCTTTTGGCCCTAATTTCTATTGATTGACTCACTGCACACCATAGGTGCTTCTGCAAAGCTTTCAAGGAAATGTCTTCTTTTACTTTAACTGTTTGCAGGAAACCTGGCTGTCCCAAGAGGACCATCTGCTTCCTGCTAGAGTCACTCTGAGAAGCAGAGATGTAAGGTTGCTCTGATCCAACCACCCCCAGCCTCCCCATCCACCTCTATATGGGGCCCGCTGACTCATTTCTTCTAAATTCCTCTAGGGTTCAGTAAGAAGATCCTCTTGGGTCCTCCCCCAAGGCTATCTCATCATCCTTCCTGCTGTGAAACCAAACCCACACCCACTCCCTTCACTTCTGCTCTCTGACTGGAATGCTTGGCATTTATCTTCGACACTTCACATCCTGGAAAGAACCTTACTTGCAGCCCTTTTGGTTAAGATGCAAAATTCTAAGCACCACATTTATTAAACTAAGCCTTGCTGAAAGCACTCCAGTGTGAAGGGCCATGGCGACTAGTGATTTCAGAAATGACACAAAACATTTGTAAGACTGTTAGGAAGAGAGAAACAAATGAAGGAAAGAGTATAAAGAAGTACAAAGATGTTTTTACAATTATGGTTTTTACTTATTGGTAGCATTCCTGAGTTCAAACAGCATTCTAAATAACCAAAGATTTAAATATATCTGGAGATCATGTGGTTTTTCCATTTGGGATTTATTTTTAATGACCATTTATTCTTGAGGTTGGAAAACAATTCAAATGTGACAGGAAGACATGACTTGGGAGTTCCTGATGCCCTGTGAGCATCCTCTATGTGCCCCCTCTTCCCAGAGCTCATCCCCCAGGTTCTGCCTGCTTACCTTCTCTCCCTGCAGTCCTGCCACACCAGGAGGTCCAGGTCTTCCCTGGAGGAAAGAAAGGAAAGGTGCATTATGGCAGGCTCCAGGGATGTACAGAGATGAGTGTAGAAGTGGGGATGGGGCCTTCAGGAAGTGTAGCTTACACAGCTGGGTTCTCCTCAGGAGCCCAGGTTCCCTGATACCCTCTTCTGAGCTAGTTTCCTTTCCTATTAGGAAGTTCTTCCTTTGGAAGTCTAAATCCAGCATTGCCATGCTGCCATTTTTGGAATCACGCTGGCATTGCAACTGGACACCACAGTTGAGGGAACACACAAAGCCACATTTTGCATAAAGATGGGAGTGTCAGAGAGAGGACCTCACATAGGCAGAAGCGTGAAGAACCCAGATTTGCCTTGGGCCAGAGGGCAAAGGGCAGAGGGCAGAGGGCAGAGTGATGGATTCCTTTGGAAATGCTGGTCCCACATAGTCTCCAAATTTGAGAAGAGTCTGCCTATACTTAGGCCAGAACTAGAAAATTGCCATGGGGAAACTGATGACCAAAGAGGCAGCACATGAGATGTCAAAGGCATCTTTACAGGATGGTTCCTGCTGACAGAAAATAAGCATACCTGACAGCTACAAGGGAAGGAATTTACTCTTTATTCTCCTGTGTTATGCTCCTCAGGAAATGAAAGGACTTGCAGGAGAGCCAGACAAGCTGGGGCCACCCACCAGGAGACAGAATGCAAGGGGAATTTATGGTGATCCACAGCAGTGTGGCCATCTGTGCCTAGCACTTGCGCTTCCTTCTGTTTAGTGGAAGTCCAAGGAAGCCACCAGTCTGCACTTTCCAGTGTGGCCTTCCAGAGCCTCAGCCATAGATGCACTTTCTCATGAACAATCCTTGGGTCCATGACAGCGCAGTCAGGATTTCCTCATGGATTTCACAGTTCCATCTCCTTCGCCCATATCAATACATGCTACTATACACAGCCTTGTCTCCTTCATCTGCATCAACGTATCCTGCTAGGCTCAACTCATTCTATATGCTGAGCACTCTGCTTCTGATTTTCCCAGAGGTGTGAGGCAGGCACTATCCCTTCATGTTCACCATTCTGAGTATGTGCATCATCCAAGGGCTTTACACTATGACAATATATCTTATTACCCAAGCTACAGTGGATGCAAAGCAGTGGGATTGTTGGAATCCCTGTGGTGATGGAGTTCACAAAATCAACACAGCTGAGGTCCTTGGTCTTGCACTACTGTTGCTCCCACTGAATAGGAAAGAAGCTGAGGCTTGTACGGAGGTTTGCTCATTCTTGTGTCAAGGACCATGGCCCATCAGCCCCAGCACCCACCTACCTGCTCTCCAGTCTCTCCAGGCTTCCCAGGGAATCCATCCAAGCCTCGCTCCCCCTAGCAAAGAAGGAAAATGAAGAATGAACAAATAGTGACCAGGAGACAGTGACTCCCTATGGTCATTGTCACAGAAAGGAAGGGCAGCCTTCGGATCCGAATGCCTAAGCATGCTCAGATCCCCCCCCATCAGGCTCCCCCACATAGAGGAGAGCTAAGCACATCACACAGGACAGCTCTAGAATAGATGTTATTGGGACCGAAGTACAGAGGTGAAAGACCAGAGAAACTATAATTATATCTGTTTCCCTCTGTGACCAAGGGATGGCATACTCCCCTCATCACATGAATCTTTGTGTAAATAAAAGAAATAGATGCATGGTGTTTTTAGCAAAGTTGACAAAATGGCAGGTATACTGTGTGTGTTATCCACTCAATCAGCAAGTATGAGCATCCACCAGGCTCTCAGCCCTAGGAACAATTGACCTCTGGCCCACAGCAATAGCATCCAGCCATCTATCTAATCCCCATCCCATATGCTCACATTCATAGGCAGTTGATTTGAATCTCTTATTCCATGTAGTACCTTAGACAAGCATCCTCCTTGCAGTTTGTGGGAATAATAATTCCTCCTCTAAGACACGGATAAGTCATTGAGATATGTCATGCTTCTCTCTGCTGCATGCTAGCTTCCTTTAGCTGGAGTCCATGAAGTCAGTGTGCTCCGCATGACTAACCTGCTGTCTAGTATCCGCACCTGGAGTCACTACCAAGAAGGGATGTGAGGGCTCAGCTAAAAGAATAGAGACTCCAGTAGGGCTATTAGTGCTAATATTAGGTACCTCTTGGTATTCCTCAGCTGGTATAGCTTCCTTCTTTCCCATATCCACCTGCTTTTCCTTCTGCTGGCTGCCCAGTTCCCTTAGGGGTCAGCTTCAATTCACTTCCTTGACCTCTCCAACTAATGACATGCCTTATTCTGCTCCAAGATGCGCTCATTCTGCCCTGTCTCATCTCCTCTAAGTTGATTTGCATTTATTATTTTGTCTAAAGCTTGTCATTTTTTCCATACTATTCTGTCCCTCAGGCCCAACCTAGAACCTCATGGTACAGCTCCGGGTGATACTGAGTCACAGAAATACAAGAAAAATTACTCTAGACTCTTCAGTTTTCCTATGGCCTTATTTTCCGAATTGACTTTGTTTCTTTGTTTTGTTTCCCTAACACAGTTGCCTCCTTCCTTCCAGAACATGTGAGTGAAGATTGTTGTCAGTCACTGAACTGAGGAGCTCAACTACTTCTGTGACTCCAGAGCAAGTAGTAGAGCTTTCCCCAGGAGAAGACTGCTCTACTTCTATTCCCTCTGAGGACTGCTGGCTAACTGGGGGATGCTCCTCTCCCTGGGGGACAAACACTGATGCTTCTAGTCCATGTGTAATAGGAGATACTGCAGAACTGCCTAACAGAGCTTCGCAAGTGCTACCGCCCAGTTAATCACCTGCAGCTACCCCAGTGCCCTCCTCCCCAAACCCTATGGCTTGATCTCTGGGGTTGTGCCAGGAAGCTAGCTTTCTTACCTCATGACTTTTAATTTCCTTTCTTCTGCACTCAGGCAAATGAAACCACCTCAGGTGTTTTCTGTCTTCTAGAAATTATTTAGCATGTCTTGAACATTGATTTCAAGTACTATGTGGTAGGTAATTCATATAGAAAGCCTCCTTATCATAGGAAGCTCTGGCCATGGAGATAAGTGATGTCTGCATTTTCCTCTCTGCTCAAAGGTTCCAAATCTGTTATTATGCCTTATCTCCTTCCTGTCTCTTGCCATTTTGGCAGGCTTGAGCACAGGCAAATGAGAAAGCCAACACTCAGAGTCTAGAAGCAAAGTATCGTATCGAGCTGAGTATGTGAGAGTGGAAGCAATTCTGAGCATCCTAAACCTAAATCCTCGGCCTGTTTCCACTACCCCAATGCCTAGGTAGGGTTCCCAGAGCAACATGCTGGGTTCCCTCTTCATGACTAGGCTGTATGAGTTTTAAGAGTGTTAGTGTTCATGGGTCTCATTCCTACTCCATAGCTGGTATTATACCTGTATTCAAAGTCACAAGGATATAACCATGTGATAGAAACACTTAAAAAAAACAGAAACTCCTGAATTCCAGTTCAGAATACTCTCCCTGATAAATGCCACCTGGCTAAGTTCTACCTCAAAGCAGAAGAATCTATGTTCCAAGTCCTCCATCACTTGTGTCTTAATATCTGAAGACCAAATTGAGTACTCAAAGTTGAGAGCCCAGAGTTCTCTCAGATATAGCTCAAACAGGACAGAGTAAATATGGGGCAGACTTACTGGACACTTGGACCTTGTCTGCTCAGTAGCCTGCAACCGATGCACCAGGCAGCAAGTAGGAATGCAGATGGGGGAGCAGAGATGAGCAAAAGACACTGAGAACACAGATGAGAGAAGCAGGGAGTAGCTGACAGAAAAGCCAGGCACTGAGGTTGAGAGCAAGTCAAAGAAAAGAAAGAAATGGGAGTGGGAGGAAGGAATACAGAGACACAGGGTCAGGGAGAAAAAGACAACAGCAAAAGAGCTTAGGAGAGGATCACAGAGACAAAGAGAAAGACTGAGGGCTGAGCCAAAGAAACGTAGAGACATACAGAACATACACAGATGAGAGACAGACAAGACACAGGGCAGTGAAAGAAATACCGGTAAAGAGACAGATGGAGAACGAAGAGAGAAGAACAAAGGAGGAAGAAAGAGACCCCAAACACAGAGTAGAGAGGCTGAGACAGAAAGCTAGGCTATATAAAAGAATGGGAAGGAGGGAAGGGGGAAGAGAGGGGGGAAATGGGGTGAAGGGAAAAGAGACAGACAGGTGAGACAAACAGGAATAGCAAGGGACTGAGACAATAACAAGTTGAGAAAGAGAAACTAGAGAAAGGAAGGAGGAGGAGGCAGGAGGAAAGCAGAGAGAAAGAGAAAAAGAGGGTGTGACAGAGATAGAGAGACAGAGAGACAGAGAGACAGAGCACAGCACATAGAACCATGTCTGAAGTTGAGATGCTGAGGGAATACCAGCTGGGATGCCAGCAGAGCTAAGGCAGAAGAAGGCAGTGGGGTAGGCTGAGACCACACACCACCAAAGGCTTTCTACCCCACTCCCTGCTGAACTCCAGACACTACACTGCACTGCACTGTAACCAAGAATGGATATCCCTGGGAAAGACGAAGGAATCCAGGTTCTGGGTGAACTGGATGGAGTGTGCCTCACAAATCAAATCCAGGCCCTGCTTCCCACTCTCACAATACTGTGTTGAACTCACATCAAGCACCGAGGGTCTCTGTGACTCTGTTTCCCTACCCACAAATGGGAAGCAAGTGATTTCTCTGGTTCTGTGAAAATTAGTGCTTTTAATATAGCATGATCAGAACAATGGCAGTAGGGATACACTAAACATCAGTTAAGCAAAATGCAAATGCACTCCATGGAATGAGGCAGCCAGGAGCCACCCAGTGTGGCCACACAGAGGGAGCAGCATAGGACAGCAAAGCCAGGGAATGTGGAGCTCCAAGATCTAATGCTGGGTCTGCCCTACAGCTGTCTCAATCTCTAGGCTCAGTTCTCTCCTTATGTGGAGATAAATAACATATGAAAATGAAATAATGCAGTTGCATTATAAAAACACTAACTGGCATACCCAACCTGTTCTCAGGGACCACATACAGCAAGGATAGTTCTTAGTTCAGTTCAGCACAAAATTGCAAACTTACTTAAAATGTGTAAGAGTCTCAGCAGCGTGTTTGTTTGTTTGTTTGTTTATTATGTATTTGTAGCTCAATCACATCATTCTTGAGCCTGGACTTTGTAGACAACAATACAGTGGTGTAACGCAAATAGGGACGTGCCTGTGTGGTCTCTATTTCCCATATCCTTAATTCAGTAGGGAATCTGTGTTTTAATCCGCTGAAATGAAAACCAACCCACTAAAGCATGTCATGAATATACAATGAACCACTCATGAAGGAAAAGTAGTGAAGGAAACTCAGCCTCAGAAACCAAATGGAGCAAGCTGGCTAGATGACTTCCCAGAGATGATGTGAGGTTCCCAGTCATAGTCTAAGTCTGCAAAGTCTATGGACCCTGAAGAAGTCCACTGGCTGCCATTCCCCATGTCTGACAGCAGAGGGGACAATCATCCTATTCATAGAGGAATGGCCTCAGCCACTCCCATCCTGGCTTATTGAGCTCAATAAACTAACACATATATAGTCATTAGAACTTGAGATCTGGAAAGTTAAAACCTCATCCAAAGTCTCAGGCTCACAGATAGATATACCACAGCCCAGATCATATGGTTCTAAGGCTGGGACGTGACTCATTTCACCAGACCTACCTCACCTTGAGCCGTCCTGCAAGAGTAGAACATCTGTAGCATCTCAGAAGCTCAGTTTCCATAGCCACGTACAATTGTCTGGACAAACACTTTAGTGGGCTTGCTCCCCTCTGTGCTTTGGTAGATATATTTTACAGATTGCTAATCTTCCCATACCCAGTAGCCTGAACAATCTACATCTCTGTCCCTTGTACTACAGGATCTTCAGTTGTCTCCTCAGACACGTGACAATCTCAAAAGGAAGGTCTATCTCCCAATTATGGAGAACACACACTCTTAGGGATCTCAGTTACCAGTGACAGAGGGACCTTGGGTTCACAGCCAACGCATGCTGGGATGAAGTCTAGCAGATGGAAGGACCTGTCTTTCAAGAGAAGATGGAAACTTCCCTCCTGCTGATGTAAGAAATTAGAGTGGCTCTTGAGAGCATAAGCTATTTTAAGCATACATCAAACATAAGAACTGGAAAGGAGTCTAATTCAACATGTTTAAAGTTAGGAAATGGAAATTCAGAGAAGAAGCCAGCTAGATCCAAGCCACTCTGTGTGGCAGCCAGAATGACAGAAGCCATGTTATTCTTATTTTCAGATTATCTGGTTCTAGGCATAAGGGCTCTGACAATTCCTGCAGAAAACTCTTCCAGCTGATGAACATGTTCAGTAAAATAACACGTACAAAAATAACACAAAGAAGTCAGTAGCCTTCAGGTTGGAGAGGTAACTCAGCACTTAAGAGCATTGGCTACTCTTGCAGAAGATCCAACTTTGCTTCCCAGGACCCACATGGTAGTTCACAATGGTTTGTAACTCCAGTTCCAAGGATTGGACCCCTTTTCTGGATTCTACAGGCACTGGACAACCACACGGTGCACTACATACATGCAAGCAGACACCCATAAAATAAAAATGACATAAAGGACATAGGTAAGCACATTTTAGGCAAGTGGAATGTGTTAGGTACCTATGAGAAAGTTAACAGGATTACACCAGCATCTAGGCTGTAGCTATAACAGGATGGGGATGTTAAAAAGTAATTTTCACTACATTCCATGTGTACTGAAATCAAACTATAGTACTTAATGAAAACATCCCACGCAGGACTGAAGAAACATATGCTGTAGGAAAAGAGAGTGGGATGCAGCCTACCGGTGTCAGGCTCCTCATGAGGGAAGGAAGCAAGACCCAGCTCTAAAAAACCCTTGTCCATGTCTTAAAAAGCTGAAGTATGGGTCAAGGAGGAGGACTAAGAGCTATCACCAGCCACTATGTGAGGAGTGAGATCCAGTATGTTCCAAGCCACTCTGCATGGCAGCCAAGATGGCAGAAGCCATGGCTGCAGCCTTTGACTTCCAGAGGAACTCTAAACAGACCTGACATACAGATGGAAGAAGCAAATGAGAGCTAAGGGAAGCTGTGAGTCCCTGGCACCAACTAGGTCTTCTGAGCTCTAATCCAAGGATCTTTGGCCTGGAAATGCTGACCTCTCCCTGGGCAAGAAGACTGAAGGCCATAGCGCCAAGTTTCTGGCCTTCTATACAGTTTCTTTTCAGGGTATAAGATGAGCTAACACATGCACACCTGCCATGCACATGTGCACATATAAACACAGAACACAGACACATACATGTACATATGCCTACACTGAGTAAAGAGGTCCCAGTATTCTCCTCTCTCTCTTTTCCATGGAAGTGGTACTAATTGACCAGTATAGATTATAAATACCTTTTCTCCTGGAGGTCCCCTTTCACCTTGTTCTCCTCGAAGACCCTGGGAGAATAAAGAGCAGTGACATACCTGCATGTGACTCATCTCTTTAAACAAAGGACACCTTGACAGCTGTATGATGTGGGGGCTGGGGCTTCTCTAAACTCCACCTTCCTTCCAGGAGTGGATTACTGTGCACTTGGGTAAAAATGGCTTATACCAACCATCTGACACTCCCAGGTTCTATCTTGTTTCATTAGGGAAAGGGACCCCAGGAATGTGTATTTAAACTTCTTTCCCTGGTGAGTACCACACAGCATTTAAGAATTTCTATTCTAAGAGAAACTAAGTTTTCCTTAAGCATCCAACCACCAAGTGCTTATTGCATTGGTTAAGGTGAAAGACTGTCTGGAGAGCCAGCTCCTGACACCTGTAGAGTGGGACAGAGCCACCTCCCAGACAAGTATCTTTACTTACTGGAGCTCCAACTTGTCCAGCAGGTCCTGGTAGTCCAGGTGGTCCCTGGGGCCCCTACAGAAGAGAGTCCACAAAGAAGGATGGGATGAAAAAAAAATGAAAAGATAAGAGCTTCTCAGCCAATGTTCTTTCAGAAGGACATGGTTCTACCTAGGATACATGTGCCACCCACAATGCCCATACAAGGGGTTCCCGGTCCCTGCTTCCTGACCTCTACCACATCACCCATGGCTGGTCCTTCTATCTGATACCAGGTGAAGCCATACTCACAGCCAGGCCTCGGAGCCATTATGAACCTACATGTGACCATCCCACCTCCACTTGCCCCAAGTCCCTCCACCTTCTCATGATCTGACCCAGACAGACTAGTGGCTTCAGAATCTGTGCAACTGATTGCTGTGCCTAATATTTTCAAGTTGCCACATGGCTTGTGCAGCCTGGGGAAGTCCTGACAAACAGCCTCAGAATTCTGAGCACAGTCTGGCTGACTGGAAACTTCCAGGCAGAGGACAGTACATTTGTAGGTATCTATTAGAAATCTGCTAGAATAAAAAAAAATGAAATTTTAATCATATCACACAGAGAGACAGAAAGATCAGAGAGAGAGAGAGAGAGAGAGAGAGAGAGAGAGAGAACACACACACACGGATATACATATCACACACATATACACACAACACAACACAACACAGAGAGAGAGACACCACACACAAACACACAGTCACACACCTACATGTTTTAGTGCCTCAGTGATATAAATTGAAAATGGACAATGAGAAAGGATGCCTGGGCCATCCATTTCAATGGCATCCTGGCTAACAGGCACCAATGGAAGAGGATGACCCCTCAAGTCTCTATTGCTATAGAGAATAATAATTTTTCAACTGTATGGTCCACTGTTGTAAGGATGTAGGAAGAATTATATATGTGTGGACATTTGCCCAAATGTATGAAGGTGCATGAGAAGTAGGAAGAAACCCATCCAAGCATCTCATCAATGCCTAAAGCAACTGGTTTTGCACCCCCAAGAACTGCCTGTACCCTGAGAATAGAAGCAGCTCCCAGAAATACTTACCCGCATGCCTACTTCTCCAGGCAGCCCCGGCTCGCCCAACTCTCCTGGCTCCCCCTGCACAAAATCAACACATGGTCACAGACAGGATAATGCATACCAAAGTGGCTACAACATACCTAGGTGTCCATTCCCCATAGCTCAGAACTCATCAGAAGTGAGATGACTACCAGAGATGAATTGCTGAGTAGTGACAACAGAACTTACTCTCATGCCTTTACTCCCATCTCTTCCAGGGGGCCCAGGTGGGCCCAGGGATCCCTAGAAGGAGAGAAAGAGAATACCAATTACAGTGGCATATTAGAGGAAGCATTACTCAGGGGGAAGGGGCTGGACCAGGAAAACAGGTTCTCTTTACCACTAGTGTTCCTGTAGCTGCAAGTAAACTCTGCCGACAATAGTTCTCCATGCCAGGTTTGTCTATAACACCTTTTCATAAGCATATGAAGATACAGCAGTGACACAGAGCACACAGGAAATGGGCAACAGCTCCTGGGATCCCCATCAACAAAATGGGAGAGAAAACACCATATTTGTTCTCCCAGGGCTAGGAAGGACTAATTGCTTCAGGTAGCGGTGAGTCCTGAAGCATTGGCTGAATGAAAATGATTAGCTACAGATCTTTCCAGTAAGAACCAGCAGTGTAAAATCATAACAATTGTGATTGCTTAAAGGAACAATGAAGATTCTGCAACCCTGGGTTCACCATAATTGTATGTTTACTGTGAGCTCAGAACTAGGTGCTCTGCAGGCATCGCCACAACCAACATTAATCTGTGTCTCACTTAGCTTGTGAAACAAACGCACAGGAAGGTGAGGCTCTGCTCAAAGCCACAGTATGTACTGTGGAAAGCTTGACTCAGCCCCAGAGAACGCCCTTTCACTTATGCCACAGCATCTGCACACACATCAGCCCTGCAGCTGCTTCACGATCCTACAGACCAAATGTTATTATCTCCACTCCTTCTGTACTCATCAGAGCATAGAGTGGCCTCTCAAGACCATCCAGAAATCCAGGAGGCAATATGAGAAAGGTTGGAAGAATCAATTCTTGAATAGACCATAGCTCTTCCTCTCCAAAGACCATGTCTTCCTCCTCAGCAAATCTCACTGCACTAGAAATATTGCAGTCTCTTTACAATATGGAGGTAGACTCTCAGTACAAGGCCAAGAGGCTGAAACCATGGTCAAGATAGGGAGAGATCAAAACTTCTTTTGTTTCACCTGTCTCCAAGGCACATGCCCAAAATCACCTTCGTTGTCCTTCCATTGGAAGTACCCCAGCCTTCTTAACTCTATATCTTTCTGGTCTATAATTAAGTCTAAGGTTTTCCGAAAGAGAAAGTTCACAAAAAAGTAAGTACATCCTCTGAGAAATTTCCCTCCAGGGTGCTTCACTCAGATGAGATCTATCTGGGCACTAAGTGGAGAGTTTATCCAACACACTAGTTACCCACTTGAAATAGCACGTTCTTTGAAAGGCCAGTCTGTCTTCTGGCTCCTACAGGTTTGGATATTCTGTAGCTGAAAGCAGGGAGGAGGTGTCAGATGGGCTCCTGCTTTGGGAATAAATGTGAGGACAGCAGGGCACAGCTGGTTCAAGGGGCGTCTAATAAAGGGAGTCGGGGGTGGAGGGAGACCAATGACAATGCCAAAGAGAACTCTGAAGAGTTCCGGAACCTCTGCCTGTCCTCATGGTTGTCACTTTTCTAGCTTGTTGGTTCTAGCACAGAGACAAGCAGAGGAGGTGCTTATGAGTCTGACCCTAAAACTCTTGAGAGAGGAAAACAAGAGGACATTCCCAGTGTCATGATATGGAACAAGGGCTATGCAGATATTCTCTGGGCATTAATCCTTTGGAGAGCCCTTTGGCTTTTAAGGGAAGGTTACGACCGACCCCTGTTCCAAAACATGCAGCCCATACCAGCAAAGTGAACAGTCCAGTGTGGAGGAAAGAGAATAGTCTCAAGAACTAGCAAACTTCAGCTTTAAGCTGAAGTTTATTTTACCCACAGTTAAGTCTTGATGGCCTAAGGCAAAGCTAGTGACAGGCTCTGATGTGTCTATCTATGGGGAACTATACCTAGCTTGGAATGCTGGATTGTCCAAGGACATGGATAACTTGGTGATTAAGTTTCTGATGAGGAACACAACTGGCCACATAATGGTTTGACATAAGTACAAGCTACTCATCCTTACACAACAAACACTGAAGGATTGTTTTCTAACTCAGACATGTAACAGTTCCCCACCACAATGTGTATGTGTGAGTTATACATTTTTTTCAAATTAAAGTTTATCATTTTTTCCCTTCCTTTTCATTTCTCCAACCCCTCTCATGTACCCCACTTCATTCTCTCTCTCAAATTTACGGACTCTGTTCTTTTGCTACCTAAGTGTGTGTATGTACTCTGTGTGTGTGTGTGTGTGTGTGTGTGTGTGTGTGTGTGTGTGTGTGTTATCCTAAACACATGCTCAGTCTATACAAGGCTTCTTGCATGTATATGATTTCAGGGATGATCATTTGATATTGGATAACCAATCAGGAGCCTCTTCTCTGGGAAAGACAATTTCTCCCACTCTCGTCATTTCTTAGTTGCCTATAGTTCTTTGTTTAAGGTTGGGACCCTATAAGATCTCCTCCTTCCACATGTTAGCATATCTACTGGTGGTGTCCTTGTTTAGGTCTTGTTTAGGCAGCTATGACTTTGTGGGTGTAGACCCTCTGACATTTCTAGGAGATGCCATCTCACACAAATTTCCTGTACCTCTGGCTCATAGAATCTTTCTATGCTCTCTTCCTCAATGATCTCTAAGCCTTGGGTACAGAAGCTGTGTTACAGATGTACCATTTAGGATTGGATAGCACTAAATCACCTCTCTGTGCTGTAATCAGTTGTGATCTACTGTAATGATCTCTGTCTGGCTAGACTCTGGTGCAAGATGTGTGTGCTCTAGCTGGGCTGAGGTAGGATGTGATGTATGAAAGGCCTACAGGTTGGAAGGGATATGGCTGCATTATATTTATATCATTAAGAGAACCAAGTCAAAAAAAAAAAAAACCAAAAACCAAACAAACAAACAAACTTACCTAGCCTGAGCAATTTCCATCCTGAATTTGTTACTATGAGCTATATCTTTGATGTACTAGGACCCTGTAATCTGACACCACAAAACACTGCCTTGCCCTCACAGTATGCCTTCCAAAATGGTCCAAGTAGATTAATCTACAGCTAAACTGAGGGAGGGTCTTTGAACAGAGAAACTCACAACCTAAGCCAACCTGTTATGTGCCATGAAGATTATCACTGAACTCTGAGCCCCAGTCTCCTTGTTTGTAAGATTGCTTCACGCTGCTTACAGATGGAAAATGAGTATGCATGTGTTTTACATAATATAAAATATTATAGAAGCCATGGGTATACCTCAGTGGTAGAGCACTTGCCTGACATGTGAAAAGTCATTACCAGCATCAAAAGATCTACCATCTATGTATCTATGTGTGTATCTATGTATCTATCTGTCTGTCTATCTTTCTATCTGTCTATCTATCTGTCTGATAGTCTATCCCCTATTGAAAACTAACAATGTTTCCTTCCCCATGTTTAGCAAGCTTACTCACTAAGAATGTGAAGGCAAGAGGTCTGAGAGTTAAAGTCATCTGGGCTATACGATGAGACCCTACAATAAAACAAAGTAAAACTATAAAACAAAATCATCCCTACCATAACCACATAGTGAATCAGCAAAGAGTGGAGAAAAGAAAGGAGGTTTCCCTGGACTTTGTAAGGTTGGTCAGCCTGGGAAGAGTCCCAAAGGAAATGTCTATAAAAACGTTTCAAAAGACAAACCAAAGCAGTCAGGTAGGGAAAGGACAAAGAAGGTAGAGCAAGGTCTGAACTTTTACACATTCTCTGTGGTCTGCTAGCTTAGTGGAGCAACACAATCCCTCCCAAAGTCTGCCTGTTGTAGTTCCGATGTTGAAACCTAACACTCATGCAGCAGTATTCACAGTCCAGACCCATAGCGGGTAGGACTAGTGCCCTCACAAAATAAGTTCAAGGGAATTGGCTGACCTCTTCTGCCATGTTAGGACACAGCCATAAGCTGTCAGTTATGAACAACACATCCTTCAGGCATTGCCATTTTGCTTTTCCCAGCCTTAACACAGTGGTCAATACACTTCTGTGTGTAAGAATTATCTATTTATTGTTGACGGATGCTGTGATAAGAAAAATAATTTTTTTTAGAAGTATAGCCATCAGTAGATTTCCCATTCTCCAGTGGACAATGTCATACCTATGAGTAGTACTAATGAGATTCAGTGGGAAAGAAAGAAAGAAAGAAAGGAAGGAAGGAAGGAAGGAAGGAAGGAAGGAAGGAAGGAAGAAAGAAAGAAAGAAAGAAAGAAAGAAAGAAAGAAAGAAAGAAAGAGAAGTAAGTAAGGGTAGGAGGAAAATGTGATATGACAGGAGGGTCCTGGGAGGAGTATGTACATACAATGTATGATCAACATTGTATACATATATAAAATTTTCAGAGAACAAATTAAAATTTACCCCATCCTTGGTTTTGGGCTTTATCAGCAACACTGAACTAAAATATGTTTCCTATGTCTTGACTCTATTTACTGCAAAAAAAAAAAAAAAAAAAAAAAAAAAAAAAAAAGCATGATACAAGGGGGAATCTGATTCTGGCCCAAGAGTGGCCAGGTAACGCTTTCAAGACAGGAAAGTTCAAACCAAGCAAGGTGGTACTGACATTTGGGGTGGGTTTTCTAAGCCTGCACATGTCACTCATAAAAAGGAAATCATCACTTTGTTTGAAAAATTGTGAAGCCGGGCAGTGATGGCACACGCCTTTAATCCCAGCACTTGGGAGGCAGAGGCAGGTGGATTTCTGAGTTCGATGCCAGCCTGGTCTACAGAGTGAGTTCCAGGACAGCCAGGGCTACACAGAGAAACTCTGTCTTGAAAAACCAAAAAAAAAAAAAAAATTTGTGAATAGATAGCATGCATGCAAGAAGACAACCAAGGCTGCTAGGAAAGAGATTTCCCCAATTTCATGCTTAAAATTCTAACTCAAATTTTGTAGTTTTGATTCCAAGCCTAGACTTGCACTTCTCTGTCCCATGATTACACGAGAGACAACATCTAGTAAGACATTACTCATACACCGACACCCACTTGTCAGATCCCAAGCCTCAGGGACTTTGGCACTTCATTGAGCAAGTGTAATTACCAGATAACAGATGTCTCTTGCTCTCTTGGAGAGCTGACTGCCATGGCTCATTTCGAAATGCCCCCAGCTAGAGAAACTATACCAGTGTGATACTTCATCTATCTGGCAACAAGCATGCCAAACGAACCCCTCTGAGAAAAGTGTTAGGAACATTCTAGACAGAGGCCCTCAAAGTGAGAGGATTCTGGGCCAGTCCTACAGTAGTACAGCCTGGAACCCGATTAAGCAGACATGTTCTGTCACCCACAGAATGTCCAGCTCAAAAGTTAAGCTAAATGGTGTGTGCATGAATCCTTGGAGATAATAAGGAATTATAAGCTGTTGCTACTGCTACTGCTCTTACATGCCATTTACATTATTTTAGATAAACTGAAGGAAGGACTGGACCTTTACACTGGCCTCTATGAGATCCTTTCAGTGTACACTCTCTCAGATTTCTGGGGTCTTAGATGCTGCAGAACTCCTCCTCCGGGCAGGAGGGACACCAACACGGGAGAGTTCTGACATGGTGCAGCTGCCAACCTCCTAGGATAAGAACTTATTAGTGCCAAGGGTGTAAAAGATGTCATTTGGTATTAAAAACGGAACACTGCTGGTGTAAGAGTCATTATATGTAATGCTCATAAGCTCTTTTCATAAATATAATTATTACTTTTCATTAGTTCATTTAATCCTTGCAAAAACCCATCTGGTTCTAATATTACTGTATTTGCCAAGCCACAGAGGAGAAAAGCCAGGATTAGAGAAATGAAGTCATGGTCCCTTGTCATGCAGCTGCTAAGTGGCTGAGCTAAGGTCTGAATCCGGTAAGTCTATGCCTAGGGTCCTCCCACCTGGCCTGACTGAACACAGTCTAGCAATCCAACATTTTCCTTTCTCATATAGGCCCTCAACCTCTGGTTTGAAGCCCTTGGTCTTATGACTTTGCAAGCACCTGAGTGTCACATGAAGGGAGAAGAAAAATTGATGACTTTCTCTATTCCCTTTTAGCCCTGGGCTCTGAGATTCTTGAACCCAAATGTCTTCTAAGGTGCCTTCCAGCACCATAGAACTAAAGTATCTTGGTTTATTCTTTCAGTATTTGCCCTCAGCAAGCAAGGCTAGGTGAAGGCATATAAACAAATTTTTTCCTAAACCCTTTTAATTTCTGTAAAAATAGTAGGAGAAACTTGGCCATAGCCATCCAACTCAATAATCACATAATGTTATCTTCTTGTTCCAAAGCTCTACAATGGGGAATCATCTAGTAAAACAAATGATTTATATACAGAACAGTTTAAGGATCAAGAACTCGTAGATAACATTTCATTCAGAAGGGAACAATGAATGGCCATGTATGTACTAGAGACACACAGCCTCAGTACAATAACCTACCAGCTCTATGATCTTGGACACAGTCGAGCCTCTCTCAGAATGTTTGAAAACTAAGGACTGGATTGTGACAAAAGGGTAGTTAAAGGGTTATGTCAGGAGTTTTCCCATTACACGCTACTGTGCCTCCAGACAAAGTCCAATCAGCATTCTAGACAAGACCATCACATTAGTCAATAGCTCTGCTCTCTGTACAGCTGCCAAAACTAACAATACCTTCTGCTACTAGAAACAGCATGTTAAAGGTGAACCCATTATTCCTTGCTATATCTTGCGATTCTCCTTTCTCAGATAGCCCTTCTCTGAGACACCACATGCCAACCTAGCTGGAGAATTTAGAAACAACAGTAAACTATTTCAAATGGTCCAACATGCTGCAGGTCCAAACATCATGACCTGGGAAGATTTAACCACCGTCTTGTGAAGATCACCTGCTGGTTCCTGAAAACGTTTTCTTGCTTATGCATGTATATGATGGGATTGTAAAAGAATCTCCCTTGGGGCCCTCTCATAAGGACACTGATTCTACTCATAAAGTTTCTATCCTTACAATGGCATCACATTCCAAGGAGGATTTTGAAATGTGAGATTTTGAGGGAGCAAATATCCAAACATAAATGGTTCTGGTATGGATAAGTAATGTATGATTTGGGAAACTCTGGACACTATTCTAGAAGAGAGGTATCCAAATGATATCCACACATGGCAAGCCTCTGTCTTCATTGTACCCTACTTTACAGCCTTTCTTCCACAAACCCTTGTCACTTTGCAGTTTCAAATAGGGCCTGCTTTGGCAATACCCTAAGGGTGACTGCATTAGGCCAAAAGGGCCCATTTCTTTTACAGTGTGGACAGTTCAAGCTGGGTGTGCCATGTTGGGGTCAGAGAAGTAACAGCATGAACATAGGCCTATATGTCACTGGCATTGTCCCCAGAGTCAAGTGAGAATGTCCCTTTAGACACTGACTGTTCCATTAGCCACACAGTGATCAGAGTGACTGCCTTGGTGTGTGTGTGGGCATGTGTGTGTGTGTGTTTGTGTGTGTGTGTGTGCATGCATGTGTGTGTACTTTTTTGTGTGCACATAAAAGATAGAACTATATATATACACATATACACATTAAGTATTGCATTAATTTCTCTTTCCCTTTCACCACCTAGATTGCATATAATTTACAGAGTTTTGAAAATTGGCAAAATATTCTATTTCCGGCTACTCGTTATTTTCCTAATCGGGATTTTGCACTGTGGGGCTTGACTGTATTATTTATGTGTAATTTTCACACTGTGTTCCCCACATCATCATTTGTTTCTAGTTCCATATAAACATTATTCACACGTTTTTGTTTCTAGTTCCATATATACATTATTCACATATTTTGAGTCTCACTAATAAAATCTGTTTGGGTATATAAGCATACATTTCTTAATGCTTCTTAGAGTAAATGCAGAAGGAAAATTACTGATGGGCTCTCTCTAAACATCTCTTCATGTTCTCATAGATCAGGTCCTGTATGACATAACCATCCCTACACCAGGGGATGATATAGCCCATCCCAGGGTACAGCAGCACAGACTCTGCCCTCATAAGACCCAGATCTCCAATGACATCAGTGACATACATGTCCACTGTGAAGTCTCATGGATGCCTCTCAAGGGCAATTGCATCATTTTGAGCACATTAATAACAAACTCAGAGTCACCAGTGGTGTGTCAGTGCTACATTAATGGAAGAAAAGCACTTCCCCATGGAGTAATTTAACTAAGAGTGACCCCATATTTGACTCCTCTACTTCTCTCTCCCTGTGTCATCTGCAATCTCCTGTCTATTATATTAATCTGCCTCTATGCCTGTCTGACCACTGTCTAGTCAATCTCTCTGTCTCTATGTGTGTCCCTAACAAAATGGGCTTTATTCGGTATTTATTCAACAGCACAGAAAGCATCACTAGGGTAGGAATAGTACGTGTTACAGAAGTCTTAACAGTTTTACAAGGGATGAAGTTACTGAGTCCAACTGGCCCCAAGGGCTATCAGCGATTTCTGGATGTTGTCTTCAACATTAATTACAAATAGTCATTTTATATGGTTGATTTCAATGTATTCCTCTTTCTCTCATGTATTATCATAATATGCACACGCAAATAAATTACTCTGGATCAGGAGCGCATTCTCCTCCAGCCCTCTGTCTGATCAGTCACAACACATCAGCTCTATCCCTCAGTCCCATACCCTTTAAGTCACCCCTTGACTCATTCTCAGATCTCTCTGGATAGTCCCCTTTCCTAGCTCTCTGTTCTTGCTGAGCATCCTCAGCTTCCTGACCACACAGAGACTTTTCATTTGTTCCCTATCACAGTGCACAAACTCTAAACATGTTTTGATACCTGATGCCCTATCTGGTGGTCCTCAAGTAGTTTTTCTGGCTTTGTCCCCATTCAGCTGGGTACCAGGAGTTACTCTCTGTCCTAAGCAGTGTAAGGCAGTTTCATATGAAGCAAGTTCTCCTCCTGTTCTACTCTCTCCTGGGGAGTCCTGTCCAGGCCACTACTTCTGAAGCACTGCTAGAGCAGTCTATTTTCCAGTACACTGTTCGATGAGACCCCAAGACATTCAGTCCCTCTCCCTCACTTCTCACAACCACCATTTCAAGAATCAGCCTGCTCTCCCCCTCCTGCTGTGTCTGTCTTTGCTTCGACCACCCAACTCAGGGAACACACTGAAGGCAGGCCTGCAGACAAGGGGCTTCTTCTCCCCACACAAATCTATAGAAGGGTAATGTAGTTACACATACTTCTCACAAATTCACCCATGGAGAAGAGCAATAAAGGGAGGCTCACCTTCTCACCCTTTTCCCCATGCATGAAGGGTCCTCTCCCCTAGAGAAGGAAAGCAGAAGGCACAGGGTTAGTGAGGGAGCGTCTCTTTGCTGTGGCATCACTCGAACCATCGAGCAACTACATACTACCTAACTACATACTATCTCATCAACTCTGCCTGACACCTCTGAAAAACATGGGCTGTTATTCACTGCAGATTCTCATTTGTGTCCCCTCATTTAATTTCCCAATAATTTAATATTATAGATACGATTTGTTGTTTTCATAACAACCTTATTGGGATATGATTTGCATACCTTATAATTAACCTGTTTAAAGCAACTGATTAAATGAATTTAATTTCCTTACAGAGTTATACAAGAATAATCACAATCCATTTCAGGACATTTTCCCCATTTCCCAAAAGAGCCCAGCCCACTGGCAGCTGCACCCATTTCCCATTCCCAGCCCTAGACAAATACTAACCAGTTTTCCATTGTAAACAGTTATAATAATGTTCCCCTTAATGACTGCCATCTCTCACTCAGCAAAGTCTTCTACGATTCACCCACATTGTAATACCCCATAGCACAACTTCCCTGGTTGCAGACTAATACAGGAATGTTCAGACCCAGGACACTTTACTTACTCATCCTTTATATTATGGCCACTGGGTTGTTTCCACTTTATTATTAAAAGAATGACACTCTGAAACTGTGAGCTTACGTTGTTCTGTGAGCATTCACTTGTGTTTCTTTTGAGAGGGACTGAATAGCTGTATAACATGGTAACTCCATTTTTAGGCTTTTGAGAACTACATGACTGTTCTCCCAGAGGCTGCAGGATTCCCCAGCAGCAATGTGGGAAGGCTCCCAGGGTGCTGCATGCAGGTTGCTCTGGCTTTCACTGGGGATAAAGAACAGAAGGTTGCAGCCACTGCTGTGGAATTGTCTGTTTCTCCTTTGAATTCTACCAATTGTATGTTACGCATCTTGAGGCCCTGCTGTCAGTTGCTTATGTTTATTACTAAGTATCTTAAAGAAACTTTAAGGAACTGACTTTTGTATCCAAAGCTATCTCCTTCTATGAACTATTCTGACCTAAAGTCCATTTTGTCTGATAATGGTATGATCATCCTAATGTTTTGATTTCTAATTTAAAAATGTATATTTTCAACCCCCCTCCTCCTTGTGTGTGTGCTGTCTGTGTGTGTGTGTGTGTGTGTGTGTGTGTGTGTGTGTGCACTCTTAGAGCTAGAACTCAGGGCTTTGTGTCTTCTAGGCAAGGACTCTACTACTGAGTCACACTCCCAGTTCTCTGTTTGTACTCTTGAATGTAAAGTATATCTCCTCTAGACAGGATGGTAACCAGATATTTTACATCCTGCCTGAAAATATTTTTAGTTGATCTATTTAATATACTTATTAATAATGCTATTATTGACAAAAGTAGATTTATATCCATTAGAATAAGTATATGAGGTCTTCAGAGTATAGAGGACACTGCAAAATGGCTGGTTTCAGGCATTACAAAGGTACAACTTTGGAAGAACAGAACTCTGGGGATAGACAGAATGAAAGGAAAGGCAAAAGAATACTATGGTCATGTCCAGCAGGTAAAGAAGAGAAGGCTTCATCCCATGACTCAGATACACTCAGTGGCTACATCCACCAGGATGACACCACTTGCCAATCAATATGACCAGGCTGGGATGCAAGTGGGAGCTCTGGGACTCCTACACCAGTCATGTGGCCCATTGATATAGAAAAGCAGCTTCTAACTTACAGTGTCTCCTTTTTCTCCCTTGGGTCCAGGAAAACCCATTAATCCAATGGGTCCTGCATCTCCCTAAAGAGTTAAAAGCAAAATGAACATTAGGTCAGATCCTCCCCAAAGCTCTCCTAGATTTCTGTTATCACAGGCTGCCCACAGCCAACCTTGCCCCAGTTCCCTAGAAGAACTGAAGATATCCTGAAGTTATTCTGGATGACTGAATAATGAGGTCACCTGTTCTATCTTGGAAAGGAAAGAAGCACCAAAGTCAAATTCCCTCATATTCCTTGAATTTATTCACAAATCATAGGCCCTGCCAGGCCTGAACATTTGCTTCCAGGGCCTTTGTGTGAATGCTACAACAATCCTTTATCCTGGTGTCAACCTGCTGTGGAAAAGGCATGTACTAATACTGTGGCATATAAATTCAACACCAAGAAAGACAGGAAGCAGTAAGAATGAGAAGCAGAGAGGCCATAGTGGGGCAGGAAGGGGGTTGGTATGGAGAGAAGAGTACAGTATAGTATTTAGATATGATGAGCGAACTCTAGGCGTATATGGAGAAAGCAGGAACAGGAGGAGCCAAGAGACATACATACCCATCTCCATGTCTCCGCCACCATACTCTAGCCCCAGACAAAGTATTAGTTGTGCAAAAGCAAAGAAGCCCCCTCCCCTATGCAATGACCTCCCACCTATCAGTGTTCCAAGACCAAAACATAAAGAAGGTAGCCTGTTGGAGAATGGAGGAGGAGTAAGAGGCTACTTGAAACCAAGGAACTTTGGCACAAGAAATTAATACAGTTTACACAATTCTAATAACTCCTAAATCCCATGTCTTAAATGATTCTGGAACCAATCAGCTTGCAAGGATCGATGCAGAATGAACAGACTTGGGAGAGATGAGCCTGTTAGAGCACATGAGTTGTCGGACTGAGCCTGGGCAATCCTGCCCTCCTGTCTATACATTTTCAGGCTGAGAGGTGCAGTTCTGGGACGGTTGGCTTGAAACTCATGGCATTTGTTCTTAGTGCAGCATCATAACCAGCTCCAAGGCAACCACAAGGGAGGCAGGACAGTGCTCTAACAGACCCCTGCCATGATTCCATGGAAGTTAAAGCAAAGAACACTATACCATGCAGGTACTGACCTTCTGACCAGGGAGCCCCACAGGGCCAGCAAAGCCCCTTTCACCCTGCAGGAAAAAAGACAAGAAGAAACAGTAAAGCCCATAAGTTAATTCCTCCCATCTTTCATATAAGTTAAATTACCACTCCATGGGCTGGAAAACTAGTCTTATGCTAAGTCAGGTTGGTCAGAGAGTGAGCAGAAAATTGCTGATGTCTGCTGAGAGTCCTGCTCTCCAAATGCAAACCTGCAGGGATAACGTCACCATGAGTTGGATTAAGACACTGAGGGTATTGATCCAAACATACTGTTCCCAGATATTTCTGCTCCTTTCCTTGCCAACCCCATAACAGTGTGTGTGTGTGTGTGTGTGTGTGTGTGTGTGTGTGTGTGTGTGTGTGTGTGTGTAAGGTCACAGGTGTATAGAGAAAAAGCAAATGAAAGCTTTGGGTACAAACCAAGAATTTAAATGTGTCGAGTGGAATAGAGGTATGACTTTCACAAGCATGAAGCACTTCTAAAATTCAAAATGATGTCCAAACCTTTATTCATAAACACATATATACACCCCACATGCACATAATGACATATATTCAGATTAGGGAGTGTGGCTAAGCAAAGGAAACAGCAAAAATGGGGATCACCTAAGTAACAGTCAGAGAGAACCCAGTAACAGATTGTTAGCTGCAGGAAAACAGTAATTACATCTAAGCCTGAGAATCTCCCTTCCCAGTGTGAACAAAAGGTAAGAAACAGACACTCCAAGGAACATAATGGGGTTCTGAAAGCCACTGTGAGCCTGGCGCCATCCTGGCCTGCTAGACCAGGTGTGATGGGAGGCTCCCACTTTCCCTCACTGGCAGAGTGGTCCTGCCAACCGACCTTGCCTGCTGCCCTCAGCTCAGATGCTACAAGCTGGGAACTGAGGACAGACTATGGAACTTAGGGTGGACTACCTTTTCTCCAGCTGGGCATGAGCAGTTGATGGTCTTCAAGAACCCAATCTGTTCACTCCCTGGGGTGGGCAACTGTGGAGGCGCAGGTGGAGGCTCTGTCACCACAGTCACCTGACACTGGAAGGAAAGGTCAAAGAATCAGAATCTGACTGTCCCCTGGTGAGGATCATGATCACTGGGACTATGAAGGGCCTGGGCAAAGGAAAAATACCTAGAAGCTTCAGAGGATGAATGAGTCAATAGGATACATCTGACAGCAGGTCTATGGGTCTCCTAAGGCCTTAGTGTGGATAGGCTAGGCAACCAAGCTCTAGATACTGGCCAGCTCATCAACCTGGAGGAACCACTTAGCTACGTTGGCCTCAGTGTTCACCACATAGGTTGGAGACAAGGATGTTTCCCTTATCAGCTTCTGAGTCAGAGTGAGATAACCTAGGGAATCTTCCATTGTACAATCTCACACCCATACACTCCCTATCCTTACCTTCCTATTCCAACTTTCCCTATATTCTCTCATCTTCTGTTGCCGTCTTTCCTTCCTTCTCCTTCTCTCTCTCTCTGCACCCTTATCCAGGTACCTCCATATCCCAGCCCCTGCATATTATAGGAGTGCAGAGAAGAGCACAATATTGGAGCTCTTACTGTATCCCCAACCCTGGACTGCCAGGCACTGAACATGGAGCTCACCCATGAGCCCTGGGAAGAAGGTTCCATTCCAATCTCATATTTCAAGCATAATTTGGAACTAGGATTTGGTAGAGAAACAGGGAGGAGATGGTATCTGAGACATGGGTGATGAGGTCAGAGAGGAGCAGACCCTGCAGATAAAAGCCTAGTGGGTCCAACCCTCGGTTCTGAGGCCTTTAGCATCCTAACCGTGCCATCTTACTGCATATCCCAAAGCAAGGTAGCTTCCTGTCTTCTGAGCACTGACTGCATCGATCCACTGTGATCTCCTTATAATGCCCTCCAATCTCTAGCTTCCAGGCTTCCCCAAAGCTGGGTCATATCACTTGGCTGGAAGTTTTGGGGTCACCCTGACTGAGGCACTGTTTAACTTGGTTTCCCCCAGCTCACACTACATCAATGGTTAGAAATAAAACATGAACCCAGAATACACACACACACACACACACACACACACACACACACACAGAGGGCCCAGTGCCACCCTAGCCCAGATTGCTAATTCCCAAACCCTGAACACCTCACACTTCATACGCCATAAGTATCTCGATCCCACTCAGAACATCTGCTCACCGGGCCCAATGGGATGTCACAGCAAGTCTCCAGCTCGGCATGTCTCGAGTCACAGTAAATCACAATCCGCTGCAGGTCAAACTAGAGAACAACATGAGGAAAGAAGAAAGAGCTGGAATCTTCATGGTATCAGACTGCCTGCTTGCTCTCAGAATTCTTCCAAGCCTGTGCTGCACTGCTGGGCTGCATGGGAGGCACTGCATTGTGTACTCAATTGCCATGCAGAGAAAACTGCCCTTGCATGTTTTCACTGTACATGGATCACGGCCTTAGCCAACCCTCCAACCCCCATTTCTCTGCACTACAGCCTGTGTACCTGGAAGCAAGCTGTAAAGTGACTATACACCTGGAATCTGTCTCCTTTCTGGGATGCAGACTTCTAGTCAGAGAATGGCCTGCAGAACCATTGCCTTGAGTGCTAGCTGAGGATATCACACAGTAAATAAAATTCAGCAAACTGCTGCCCAGGCTCCCATCCACAGTTCACCATGTTTGTTTGTTTGTTTTTGCCAGCTCTCCTTTCTGAACTGACCTGGGCAACTCTAAGCAGTACAGCCTCTTTCCTGTGCACTCTGCCCTTACAACTCCATTGCCCAGAAAGACCCCTCCCTCTCGTTGTTGACAGACAGGCTGCTCTCAGCTTCCACCTTCCTCTTGCTGTCCAGGCTCAGGCTCACCACTCCCACTCACTCTGTCCATCTTCCAAACAGTACCTGGCTTGCAACACCACTGTGCATTTCCTTCATTCTCTAAAACCCCTTTCCTCTGCAGCAATAAAATTTCTGGAACCTGTGGGGTGAGGATCTGCTCTCTCTTTTCCCCAGCTCTAGAGCAGCCCCTGACACAAGAAAGATGTGACCCAGGCATATGATGAGCAGCTGAAAGAACCTTTAGCAAGAAGAACTGATAGGGGAAGGGCTCTCCCTGTGTGGGGCTAGGAGGGGTCTGTGTGACTTCAATCCTCTGCTTCTACCATGTGCTCACTAAGGCACATCCCCTCATTGACTCGCTTCAGCACGACAAGAGCAGATCTACCCATGTCTATTTCATTTCCTGTAGAGACAACACTCCAAACAGGAAGAAACTGACAGAATGCATATTTTTGACGTTGAGCAAGGCCAGTCTTCGGGAGATGGCCTGCTTTCTACATTAGCTGTGAGCCACTGACAACAGCTTGGCCATCAGACAAGGTCATATAGAGCTGAGGTTGGGAGGGGCCCCCAAATTCCACCACTGTCTATGATGCCTGTTACTCCAGGCACCTTAACTCTTCCTGCGCACTGTCTTCCCAAGCCCCAGAAGTCCCACACGTTCTATCCTGGGCCCTATTCCTGTCTGAGAGCCATACATAAATTCAGTCCACAGCAGCTGTGGGCTCAACTATCTCAGGGTTAGCTCATGGTTCCAATCCTCTCACCATATCCCACATGCAGGCACTCATCTAAGGGCCCTTTGCTAGCTCAGGTGTGGAAACAGGTAATGAATGACTGAGAGCATGAGCCAGGGCCCACCAAGCTGAGTCTAATGTTCAGCTTAACTCAACTATCATGAAGTCACATCAAGTCTCTGATCCTTCATTTGCCCTTCAATGAGATGTTGTCACGGAGCTATAGAGGGGACTAAGGGGCTCAGAGGGCACAGTGCTTGTCCCACATCAAACTTAGACAGGCTGAGGTCTCTTCTCACCATATCTAAGGCCCCAAACCATACAGCCATAAGTGTTCTTGCCCATGCTATTGGAATGATATAAAATATATTGACTCTTCTTCTGGGCATTTAATATAAAAACACAGCTAGGGATGACTGTCAGAGGCCCAAGATTCCTTGATGTCAGATACCAACAAAACTTTCTCACTAATAGAGGGAAAGGAGGGGAATGAGACGTCTCTCCACTTAAGGAACCATTCCCACAGGGACACTTCCTGGCTGAGTATGATGACCAAATTCAAGAGTCAGAGTAGGACCCAGACCTCAGAACAAATAATAAGTACTGAGCTGAAAGAAACACTGATCACTGGTCCCCTTATGAATTCACAAATTAGAGCACGTCCTTCCATCTCTGTGCCTGGCTTTGCCTCCTAAGTGGCACAAAGTGATATCATAGCACCGTGATGTGGCACGGAGCGAGGAGCCCAGAGTTTACTATGACTATACAAGGACTCACTGCCCAGAGGCCACCAGCATCTTCACTGGATTCACAAACCAGAGTGGAGGGTCAACCAAGCCTATCCCACACTCTAGTTCTTTACTTAAAAACTGGACCATGGTTATATGTCTAAGATTGGCTGATTTCACAGCAGTGAAGAGAACAGCCTGATAATGTTCATGAGGCTGATCCCTGATGAGGATCCAGATGTAGGACCAGTGGGAACTTACCAAAAGGCAGAGTGCATGTTAGAGTAAATCTCTGAGTTCCATAGCCCATGGAAACCTCTCCCAAGACTCTGGAGAGAGGCAGAGGCCTGAAAGAAACAGCCAGGAAAGGGAAAGAGAAGCCTAGAGCCTCTGGAAAGGGACAGAGAAAAGTCTCAGTCTCAGGGTTGTCCAGCAGACACCAGTCTCAGAACCTAGGTCCTACACCTAGGAACAACCCTCTCTATTCCCACCATGGGTCTGAGTAATGACCGACTCACCAGCAGCAGCTCACTAGCTCAGCAGCTGACTCTCCAAGAATCCCAGGCTGTATTCTAGCCCTGCACCCACACGCTGCCCCTGCACACTGACCCAACTAAGATTCCTGTCTCTCCTATCTTTTCCCAGCTGGGCTCAGAGCACTCAGGATCCCTCCTTCACCTCCCCCTGTACCCCTTTCTATAATAAGCAGAGACTCCTCAGGTACAGCACTTGCCTACTTTAGCTGTTTTTGGCCTGGTGTCACCCGTGGGCTAATTTCCAGGATATATACAGTAAGCCTTGGACTTGTATCCTCCCTATCTCTTCCACCTGTGCTTCAAGCATCTATCCTCTGGCACTGCTGCTCACAAATAGGCATGTTCTACCTTGTAGCCTTTTCCTGTATGTATAAATTAACCTCCTTTAGGAAGCTACCCATATACTTCTCTCAATTCCCCCCTTACAGCCACCACACCTTGTTTAGTTTAGACATCTAGCCATAAGGTTCCATAATACATAATACCACTGTCTACTGTGGAATTTACCTAAGTACACTGAATGATCTCAACTAGTCTTCCTTCCATAGAAATCCAGGGTTTGTTAAATTCACATATCTGTTTTATAAATTCAGGCTCAACGAAACTGTCTGCCTATAGTCTTATCAGACAGGCAAGCCTATACAGAAGTCAGAGAAGCAGCATCTATCATGATGGAGCTTGCACTGCCTCCAACATACAGTAAGCACCAAATGGGTCTTCTAATGCTGCTGCTGCTGCTACTGATATGGCCTGGAAGGACCAGGTTGCTATGGAAAGGATACAGGATTTAAACCTGAAAGCCCCCTCCATGTTCTCCCATCCCAAGATGGTGTGGCACCACCTGAATATGATTTGTGGTTCTGTGTATTTGTGTGTATTGGGTGTATGTGTATTTGACTGAACTCATCAAAGTATGATTGTCTCTTGGCACCTGAAGAAACATGTCCATACCAAAATACAATGATGCTCAGGTTCTTTATTTTAATGGACTAGTGTTTGCATGTCAATCTTGTGCTCCCTTGGAGGCACCAGTATCACCAGTGTCCAGCAGAGAGCCTAGCAAACAGAAGAATCTCAATGTATATACAACAAATGGCTCAATGAGTGAGTGAGTGAGTGAGTGAGTGAGTGAGTGAGTGAGTGAGTGAG
>NW_021604669.1:2884376-2886143 GCF_004785775.1 Grammomys surdaster | reverse complement strand
GAGTGAGTGAGTGAGTGAGTGAGTGAGTGAGTGAGTGAGTGAGTGAGAAATTTGGACTCCAGAATGCTGCCTTCTGATTAAGAGTCCTCTCTCCTCAGAAAATCCATTTGATGATTCATTAATAGATTATAAATCGGAACTACAGATGTGGGGGAACACTGAGGCACCTAGAGTCTGAGGTCCCCTTCGGTAGCCCTGGCACTAACTTCAGGAGCCTCTCGGGTACTCACATCAATGGGCACGCTGTCATAGAGACGTTTGCCAATCACAGTCTTGCCCTGGATGTCGATGTTCTCCCTCTCCTCAATGGGCAGCGTCTGAACCAGCATACAGTCAATGTAGAGGGACACATTCTGGGCCTGGATGCTTAAAGCCATCTTGTGCCACTCACGGTCAAAGAGGTCATCAACTCGGGGGCCTCGGAAGACCACCCGGACAGCATCCTTCATGGCACCCACAGCGTTGTACTCAACTGCCTTGTTCTCACCATCCAGCCGGATAGATACCTAAGGAGTCAGACACAGAGAATCCTTGAACATCTACTATGTGCCCTGAACACCATGGGACAAAACATAGACAGAAGTGGGGAGGGCAGAGTCAGTGCTGAAGATGCTGGCACATCCCATTGTGACTCTCACCAAGATGCTCAGTGCTGTCTGGTCTGAGGTGGTCAGGTACCTTTCTGGGTACCTTTTTCCCCCTCAGCATGAGGATGTTAGTAGCCAATCTGCAGGCTGCGTAGTAATTAGACTGACTGTGCTCAGCACTAAGCAGAAGTCATGTATTCAGTGTGTGAAGAGGCTACTGGGATTTCTGTGAGACTTCCAGATGCCCAGTGAAGAGGGACTGAGGCATGGCACCAACCAGGAACCCTAACAAGCTTCTGGGTCTCTTAGAGTCCTTCTCTATAAAATATAAATGCCAAGTGCCAGTCTGTAAGCCAATGGGCAACCTCTCCTGTCTCTCATCTAGAGGACTCAACCGAAGCTCTAAAAGAATGAAGCCTCTTGATGGGTGTGGGCCTTGACTATCCCAGTCACTCCTGCCTTCACACTCAACCCTTTGCACAATCTTCTGGCACAGGCAGTGGTACTATTAGGAAGTGTGGCCTTTTTGGAGTAGGTGTGGCCTTGTTGGAGTAGGTGTGTCACTGTCAGCATGGGGTTTAAGACCCTTATCCTAGCTTCCTGGAAGTCAGTCTTCCACTACCAGCCTTCAGATGAAGATGGTGAACCCTCAGCTCTGCCTGCACCATGCCTGCCTGGATGCTGCCAGTCTCCTGTCTAGATGATAATGGACTGACCCTCTGACCTGTGAGCCAGCCCCAATTAAATGTTGTCCTTGTAGGAGTTGCCTTGGTCATGGTGCACAATCTTCTGGCACAGAGCAAGCACACAGGGTTGTCTAACTATTTGGCTCCTCTGGACCATAGTGTCACCTTCAAAGTTCATGTTCAAAGAATTGCACAAATACAATAACAAGCAAACAAACCCCACACAAAATTATCTCCTAACATTTTAAGTACATTTACAATTTCCATAATGATCTGTGGCTCCACATAGGCTACCACTGCAAGGACAGTCACTTTAGTTTGTTTTTTGGGAGATGAGTAGTTATGTTTTCAGTCATGCTCTCACTTCTTGCTCCCCTCCAGGATGAACACACCGTGTGACAGGGCAGCCAGGTATGAGGGACGTAGCAGTGAATGGGTTCAGACTTGGACAGTGCATGAACACAGGGCATTAAACAAGATTAGTCTTCACCTGC